>NC_056676.1:34747392-35054258 GCF_018350195.1 Panthera tigris | reverse complement strand
TGGATGGAACTAGAGGGTATTATGCTAAGTGAAATTAGTCAGAGAAAGACAAATATCTTAGGACTTCACTCATATAAGGACTTTAAGATACAAAACAGATGAACATAAGGGAAGAGAAGCAAAAATAATATAAAAACAGGGAGGGGGACAAAACATAAGAGACTCTTAAATATGGAGAACAGAGAGTTGCTGGAGGGGTGTGGGTGGGGGAATGGGCTAAATGGTTAAGGGGAATTGAGGAATCTATTCCTGAAATCTTTGTTGCACTAAATGTTAACCTACTTGGATGTAAATTTAAAAATAAATAAATAATTTAAAAAATAAATAAAATAAAAATATACATAAAATAAAAAAATAAAAAATCAGACAGGAGAGTCTTTTGAAGTAAAAAAATACTATAAAATAATGGTAATTAAACAGTTTATCCTTTTAAATAATAAAGCAAAAAAATGAATAATCAAGAGTTTTGAAAAGATTAAAAATAACTTTTAAAATAACCAATGATAAAATACTAGACTATTAAATGCACAATATTAGAAAAATTAACCATTCATGATTGCTTGGGGGTAGAAATGATCCTTGCATTACATAAAAAGAAATTCTAAATAATTCAAAACTAGGTTAAAACAAACTATAGCACATTAGACACAAACCAAGAAGCAAAAGTGGATGGAGAAGGATAGCTGTCATTATATTTAAAAAAGTGGGGTGGCTGAAAATATCAGAAAACTGACTGACAATGGATGGACTAGGGAAAATATTTCCAATATATGTAACAAGAGAGTTTTCAGTACTACTAATTTAAGGAAAAGTCATATGAATTGATGAAAAAGGGACAAACTAATGAAAATAGAAAAGATATATGAGTAGGTAATAGCAGAAAAAGAAATGCAAATGTCAAATGAATATACAGAAGATGTTCTAAACATTAATAATTAAGGAAATGCAAATTAAATGATATTGTTGATTCTTATGATTCACAATAATTATGGTCTATAAAATTGCCACAAAAACTGAACCACTACTCCTAGAGGAATGACAGGAGTAAGTTTGTGTGAATCTCAAGTCACATTTTCATCAACCGAACAAAGCATAACCTTGTTTTATGAGTGTTTCTGTTTAAAGATACCTTATTTAATAAATACTGTTGATGAATTCCTTAACATTGAACTCATAGTCTATAGCACTGTAATCATGCTTGAATGAAGCTTTTCTAACACATGTTTTTTCTCCCTAAGGCATGTCACAACCTTCTTGCACTTCCCAGACAGCACTTCAGCACTAGGGGGCATTTTTAAATAGGAAAATCACCAACAACCACAAAAATGAGTAAATCATGGGACTAAATAAATAGTCTGAAAAAATTACACTTATTTATGGTATGAAAACTGAAACAAGAAGGCAGTGTGTGTTGGCCACTTAGATTTTTGGTTGCTAGGAGCATGTCTGTGAATGGTCCAGAAAGCGCCATAAATATTGATTTGGGCATTAAAAATCAACTTCAATGAGTAGGCAGATTCAAAATACAGAATCGAAAGATAGGATCATTTTAAACCATCTGATGAGGAGAGCCTGAAAATATTGTATGCCTAATGTTGGTGTAGAGAAACAGGAATTTGCATACTCTGTTGGTGGAGTATAGTTTGGTAGTAATTTTTGGATAAAATTTGACAGTATATATAAAATTTAAATGTTCCTGCAGTATGGCTAAGTAACTCCATTTCTAGATCTAGCCTTGGTAATATAAATGTTCATAAAAATGTAAATATAAAAGTGCTTATATCAAGAACGTTTCTCATAGCATAATTTGATAAACAATTCAAATGTTCAGTTTTAAAATAGTATTAAGCTGAATTATAATGAATCCATACTATGGTATATGGTATAGTAATTTCTAAAAAAATATGTTGGACCTATATACACTCAAAAAGTAAGATATCCTACATACATCAGGTATAAAGGCAAGTTGAAACACTATATATAACTTATGTTAATAAACCCAATTTATGTTAATATTTAAAAATTTCCACATATATATAAATTCATGTAAATATATGTTTAAGGTCTTGAAGTAAATTCAGAAAAATGATTACGTATTCTTCTAGGATAGGAATTGAGATTTGAAGAGAAATTTTATTACACTTAGGTACGCTATTTATTTATTTATTTATTTATTTATTTATGTATGTATGTTACTATTTTTATGTACTACATTGCTGATTTTTTCCCACAATAACAACATTAAAAGTAATCTTTGGTCGTTGTTTTTTGTTTGTTTCAATTTTTTATTAGTTAAAAAATGTATTACAAAAAAGCAGGAGTTATAAGGAATAGAACACTATCTTTGCCCTTGAAGATTTAATTAGCAAGAAACACAAGAATACATTTTGTTATATAATTCAAAATTACAAAGTATCATGAAAGACAGATATCTAAGTATCATGAGCAAGAGCAACTGATTCTAAGCATGGACATTACAGTGAAAGAAGGTAATATCCCAAGAGTAGAAGTTTGCTAAATGATTTAAGAAGAATTCTATAGTTCTACAAATAATAATAAGGTGTTTGGAGAAAGTTAATTGGTATGGCTGCATAGATTATCATGGCAGATTATAGATAGCCACTCACAAAAGACTGAAGAAGACTATTGTATTGCACAATTTCTGGGCCCTAAGAAAGGAATCCGATGGGGGACAATACACCTAAGGGTTATATTCAAGACTTACCTCAATATTTCCTCTTCCGTAAGATTCCCTTGTTAGACAGGAGTGTCTTTATCTTCCCTCTATGAACTCCTAAAATGTATGGAAAATGCTCTGCTTGCATACCTTTATGACCTCCCTGCCCTGACACTGGAGGGTATGATCAAAAGCCATCATGAGATTCACAAGGGGTTAAAATCACACACACACACACACACACACACACACACACACACACACACACACACACCACTACACAGACATACACACAAAAGGTTTGTACCTGTGTTACGCAAAACAATTTTTCCTTTTGTTATGCTCACAACTTTGTAAACATGTATTACAGAATTTTTCATATCGTTTGGCACATATTAGGAAACCAATAAAAGTTTCTTAAATATTCATCTCCCTTTTCTCCAGAACTTGTGTTCTCAAAGCCATACAGTTGCAGTAAGAAAATTGTTTTCATTAAAAAACAATCCATGCTAATTTAACAAGCATACAAGCAACTATGGATCTGTACAATCTTTAATCTATAACTATTTATTATCATTTTAATTTTTATCTAGAAGGGGCCTATAGTAATTTATGTCAACTTCAAAGCATATATTTAATTTTATATCATTATATTCTCAGTGAGAAAACATTTAACAAAGTACATTGAACTGTTAATCTATGTTTAGTAAGTGAAGTGGGAACCAAATATTAAAACAATACCATTTTGCTTTAATTCAATTAATTGTTTTGGTGGTTTAATGTCTTTGCTTAAAAGGAAATAAACAATGTCTCGTATTGATCTGCTTCATCATGGCAGCAATGAAAATAATAGAGTTATTTCTTTAGCTCTAGTAAAAAATTATGTTTTCTTTTTTATGCATTTCTTTTTTTATTAAGCAAGCAGACAAAAAATTAAAAAATCAAGATAGCTTAATCAAATGAAAAATGAGTTTAATTATCTGAAACCTACACTAAATGTTTTTTGTTAAAAAACAACTAAGAATTTATGTCTCCCTTTGATATATGGAAAGCCACCCTCTAACCAGAAAAGTAAAACACAGAGGTTCTTGAATGTTAAGCATGTTGAAAATGAAGCACACACACCATCTATGAAAAAAGGTGTTTTTGCCATCATATCCTTGGATATGCAGACAAAAGAGTAGAAATAATTATTATAGCCTTTCTTGTAAGCCATTCTTCAGTTAGTGTGTGTGTGTGTGTGTGTGTGTGGCGGAGGGGTTGGCATGTATGAAGGAGCTGTGAGAGAGGAGATACAGAGAGAAAGGGAACAACAAGGAGGATGCAAATGGCTGCAAACAAAATTAAAAGAAATAGTAAATGGCAGGACAAAATGGTTTTTCTTTGGGATTCATATTCTTAAATTTAAACTTAATGATTGGTCTGAATATATATAAGTTGAACTATCCTACCATTTTTCATTCCCGAACCCACACCATCTCTTCATCTAAACAGCTATTGTGTTTACAGCTGGGAATAATTACTTGACATTTAGTGGTGCTTTGTATTGGGAGGGATCTTCTTTTTTTTATATCACTAAACTAAACTGTAATTCTTCAAGGAAGTTCTGATTTTAAATATTCTCTAGAATATATGTTAAAATACTCAATATGGTGTGCTTGGGTGGCTCAGTCAGTTAAGCCTCCAACACTTGGTTTCGACTCAGGTCATGATCTCAGGGTTCGCGAGATCAAGTCCTGTGTTGGGGTCTGCACTGACAGTGTTGAGTCTGCTTGGGATTCTCTCTCCCTGCCCCTTCCCTGCTCACGCTCTCACTCTTCTCTCTTAAAATAAATAAATGTTAGAAAAATATTCAATATGACCATGATTATATTCAATCAACAGATGACAAAACATACCCTTTGATCACATATACAAAGTAAACATGTAGCTGATAATTTGATGTTATTCTTAAATCACATTTTATATTACCTTTAATCTAAGAGTAGTTGACTGTATCCTTTTCTCGGTTTCAACGGGTCACTTATTAAACTAACTTAATTACATATTAGACTATAGAGAATCTAAAGGATAATAACTGTTACTCACTGTTCCCTGAATAGTCAATGTACAATTGAACCTGCTCACTTGTATTTACAATTGCTTCCCTGAATTTTGATTGTATTTCTCTCTCCCATCAAGGTATCCACATTTGCTGTCTTTGAGACCGGGAAAGAGGCACACTTACTTCATAGCTCTGCTCAGTGACAGTGCACAGGTGGTTTTCTTTTCCTGTTCTATGGCATAGCTGATTTCTGCACTCATCTTGGCATTTAGCCATTCACTGGGCTTTTACATCTCATGCATTGATCCCTTATTACTGTCAAACTTCCTACTTTGGGGGGGTTATCACTGACTTTTTCTTTGCAATTCAGACTTGTTTTACTATGAATTCCACAATCTCTTTGGGGAAAGAAACAATGGTTCATATTTTTGAACACCTCAGAGCCCAGTTCTGATTACATATTAGATGCTTTCTAAAAAGTTGAATTCATGTGGATAAAACACAATGACCAATAACAATTTAGTCCATATGTCTTTTTGCAATTACCCATCTTTGTTATTTTAGGAAAGAATTGAGATTACTTGCTCATATCTTATCTAATTAACAGCACAGAAGAACTGTTTCTGTAGGTAGGATATTACTGAGAGTAAAAAAATTGTCTAGTCACAGTGTGAAATATGCTTGAGTTCTGTCAGTGGGAATTGTTTCTCCCACTTTGTCCTAAACAAGTCTGCTATCATTCTGTTTTCTGGAATCTCCTCTTGGTAATCTTCTCTTTTGAGTCAATATGCCTAAAAACAAAGTTGCTTTTATCCTCAGTCTTTCTCTACTCCCAATCTTCTAAATTCCTAATCTTTCCAATTCCTCTGCCTAAAAGCTTATAGTCATTTCATAGCCCTGGAATCAAAAAAAAAAAAAATCTGTAGGCAAGCACCTGGGTGGCTCAATTGGTTGGGTGTCTGACTTCAGCTCAGGTCATGATCTCACTGTTTGTGCTTTTAAGCCCCATATTGGGCTCACTGCTTCAGATCCTCTGTTCCCCTCTCTCTGCTCCTCCCCCACTCATGTTCTCTCTCTCAAAAATAAATGCATATCAAAAAAAAACAACTCTGTAGGTATACCTTCAGAATATTAACTTGAACTATTCAAAATGATAATTTTGTAGGTAAAAAATAGTTAAAAGCCAACAATGTTTATGGCTCACCCATAATCATTCAGAATCAGAACACTTCTAATCATCTTCAGTGCTACTCTTCTAGTCCAAGTCGTCATCATCTTTTTAAAATTATTTTCAATATTTTCTCCCATTCTGTGAATTATCACTTTCTTGATAGTAAAATTTGCATTTCAAAAGTCTTTTTTTTTATCAAGTCCAATTTAACTTTTCTTTTCTTGCTTGTGTTTTTAGGATCATATCTAACAAGGGTTGCCTAATCCAAGGTCACAAAGATTTACTCTCAAATTTTCTTCTAAGAGTTTTATAATTTTAGTTACTACATTTAGTGCTATGATTGTCTATGACCCATTTTAATTTATGTGTAGTGTAAAGTAGGGGACCAACTTCATCCTTTTGTGTGTGGATATCCATTTATCCCAGCATCATTTGCTGAAAACACTATTCTTTTCCCCATTCCATGTCTTGGCACTATGCCAGAATTTAATCGACCATAGTTATATAGGTTTATTTCTAGACTCTCAATCTTATTCAATTGATACATATGTCTATCTTTATGCCATTACTACATAGCTTTATAAGTTTTAAAACTGGGAAGTATAAGTCCCCCATATTTGTTCTTTATCAAGATTATTTTGGCTATTCTGGATTTCTTGTGTATTCATATACATTTTAGGATCAATATATCCTTTTCTTCAAAAAAAATAGCCTGGGAATCTGATAGGGATTGCTCTGAATCTATAGGTTAATTTTGAGACTATACTATCATCATCCTTTATATAAATTTTTATTCCCACACAACTGACGTTTTCACTTCAATCTTTGCTCCTCAAATCTATTCCTCATGTAGAATCAATGTGATTCTTTGAAAATTGAAATCAGATTATATACCGCCTCTGTATATAAATGTCCATGCCTTTCTGCTTCACCCAGAATAAAATATAAGGTCCTTTCAATGGTTTAATGGTCTGGCATATACTTTTCTTTGGCTGCTACACTGATTTCATCTTACAATTTTCCCCTTTAGTCACTCATTTTAACCATACTGAATTTATCATTAATTATGCTGTGCACAATCCACCTCAGATTCTTTATACTCCCTATTCATTCTGACTACATCCTTCCTCCTCGGAGCATCCTTCACTTCCTTTAGGTCTCAGGTATAATACTATTAGATGGTATTTGATCCTTTTTATCTAAAATAGCATTTCTCCATCTATCTCTGTCTTCTGATCTGCTTTGTTTTTCTTCAGAGCACTTACCACTGCCTGAAATTTAATATATACCATACATATATGTTTTTCATATTTATCCCTCAAATTTAATGTAAATTTCATAAAAACAAAGATTTTTTTTTGTTCACTATTTTGTCTTCAGTGCTTAGAAGAGTGCCTGCCACATAGCAGGCACTCAGTAAATATTTGTAGAAAAATTAACAATATATTTTAGAAGTATCTAATTGCTATAGATGAAATAGCCAAATTTAGCAGGAGTCTGTTAGACAATGTAATATACCTATAATACACAATTAAAACTTCTCCTTCTTCTTACATTCAATATTATTGTATTATTCAAGCAGTATGTCTACTTTAAAGCACATGTCAAATGATTTTGAAGACCAACATAGTCTTAAATGAATAAGTCTTCTTTGAATTTATTTTTAGCAAGTCAAAAATACTAAGGTCTCATAATCATTACCAGTCCTGACAAGCAATAAAATTTATATCACCATTTTCTAAAAAGAATCACTGGCATCTCATAAATAGTATTCTAGACAAGGAAGCCAAGAACATTTAACTTCTTCACAATTCTATTTTTAACTCTGCATGATTTGGAATGTGCTGCTGGACAAGTCATTTATCTTTTCTAACACTAGGTTGTGTTTCTTTAAAACAAAGCTAATACAACTTGCTGCTATTTATATTTTGTCATGCATATAGCAATGTTGATAAAGGTGACATAATTCTAAACACAGGCTAATGTTGCACTGGGGAGTTGCCATTCAAAAAGAAATAATTCCTGTAGTATAAAATTTTCAGTGTGAATAAAGAAGGGTATATTGATATTATAGTATGAAAAATAACAGAACTATAAATGCATAGGAAACTGTATGGTAAAGAAAAGTATCAGGAGTCAGGGAGACTTTTGTTTAAATGTTGATCTATACTTCCTAAGTGTAGTAGAATGAAAAAGTTTAATTTTATGTAACCTTAGTTCTTTTCTCTAAAAGGAGAGTAACAAACACTTTTATAGCACCTAACATGGTGCCTGGCATATGGTAGGTGCTAAATAAATGTGCAGCTCAATACCCTTGATAAGGACTATCAAATGGCCATGGCACCAAGTATAAAATCACAAGTCTCATGAAAAGATAAGCTGAAACAACTACCTCTGTATGAAGCACGTGGGGATAACTGGAATGAGTTAAGATTTCCATTATTAGGTTTTTAAAAAAAATTTTTTTTAACATTTATTTATTTTTGAGACAGAGAGAGACAGAGCATGAACGGGGGAGGGTCAGAGAGAGGGAGACACAGAATCTGAAACAGGCTCCAGGCTCTGAGCTGTCAGCACAGAGCCCGACGCGGGGCTCGAACTCACGGACCGCGAGATCATGACCTGAGCCGAAGTCCGCCACTCAACCGACTGAGCCACCCAGGCGCCCCCCATTATTAGTTTTTTAATTAGCTGATATCTCCATAATAAAATCACATAAAAAATGAACATTTTGGGGACACCTCGCTGGCTCAGTTGGTACAGCATGTGACTCTTGATTTTTGGGTCATGAGTTCAAGTCCCACATTGGGCCTAGAGTTTACTTAAAGAAATGAATACTTATTATTATTATTTTTTTACAAAATTGAATATTAAAACAAAATGAAAAAAATTATGAGGATTTCAAAGGCCTCATAAAAATTTGGGACCAAGTCAGCTATTCAACTTTTTTCTTTTTGCCACTTAAATATTGTATAGAGTTGTTTTTTCTAATTCCAACGTGAAATAAATATCCTTCTCAATCCAAATACTGTCAACAGAAATTGACAGCTTGGTGTGTATATGCCATCCTTTTGTGTATTCTCAGATAAATATTTGCATATGATTTCTATTTTTTTCTTTATATATACTTTATATATATATGTGTGTGTATATATATATGTGTGTGTGTGTATATATATATATATATATATATATATATATATATATATCCTGAAATATATTTTGGAAATTATTTAATATAAACAGATAGAAATGTAATTAGAAAGACTAATTCATTATCCAAACCAAGAAAGACTATGCTATTAAAACTCAGTTTGGACACCAGTTTTAACTGAGACTGTCCTAGGAGAAACAGGGAGTATGGTCACACTAGATGTTTGGTCACACCAGTCGGTAGTTGCACAATGCTTTATAATCCAGTTATTCTATAATTTAGTCACTACTTTACTAGCTGATGTCCATTGAGGTCGCTTCGAGTTTTAGGTCACTCCAAAAGCAAACAAACAAACAAACAAACAAACAAACAGAATTGATGTAATAAATATTCATTTTCTGGTAGTTTTTTTTCCTGGAGGAGTGAATCCTAAAATTACATTGCTGAGTCAGGAGGTTTGTACTTTGAAAGAATCACATTAATAATGTCAGATAACATTCTAAAAAAGCATTTCACACTCCCTCCAATGATATATGAGAGCACTCATTTCTCTACAAGGAAAATCTATAGTTACATGGACTGATTTCTCGGTCATTCCTGAATCTGATTAATATATATCTTCTTGTAGTAACATCACATTCTTTTGCTTATAATATATTTAAAACTTTAACTATTTTTCTAGTTAGATATTCTCATGGAAATGTTGAAATGCTGAACATATTGTATTTAAATTATATGTACATTGTGAAAAAGATGACATTTTATGATTTAAATTTTGTCATCAAATCATAAATATGTCTTTATTTGTTTTATATTCTTTAATAATATTTTTATGAGTTATTTCATGTAGACCCTAGGTTTCTGTTATTGGATCACTCATTTTACTTTATACTTTTTCTTGTCATCAACAAGTAGTATCTAGTAGTTCCAACTAGATAATATTTTATTATAAAAAGCTATTAAATTTTGAGTTTATACTCTTGATATTTGACATCTTAATATTAAAATATTAACATTAATTATTAAATTACTTTGATCTTTTAGCTAGTAATTAAATGAACACTCTTGTTTATGTAAGTAATCATAATAAACAAAGAAATTTTGTTCATTTTTCTATATTTCATCCTAATATTTCATGTTATTATCTTGGATCCGAATTCTGGGTCTACCCCTTACAAACTGTTGTAATTATGCAAGTGACTTAAGTTATATATGCTCTAGTTTCCTCTTCTATAAAACGAGTTTAATAAACTTAACTAAAAGAATTTTCTCATTTTTGTGTTTGTTCAATTATGTATTGTGTATCTCTTCTCTCATTAGAATATGAACTGATGGGAGTAGGGTTCTTTCCAGGTGTCATTCCCTTAGCACCTGAAAGAGTGCCCTGGATAATGTAAGTGCTCAAAATTATTTGTTAACTGACTGGATGATGGATGCATGGATGAATGAATTTGGACATGCTTTACGCAACCCTCATTTGTAAATATGTAAGTTGGCAAAAAATCCCTTCCTCATTTCTCCTTGAATTATTCATTGTGACCAGGTGACAAGAAATTCCTCTGCCTGCAGAGTTATATGAACTCACCTTTTGAGTTGGATGCTGATCAGACTCTGTATAAGCATGTAGGCAGCATCTCAGTCACCAAAGATTTTGGCAAACAACCGAACTCTATTTTATTGACCTTGCTCCATTTTGATTTTTCAAGCACTTTGACAAGATCATTACCCATTTTTCCACATAAACTTTAAGCCCATTTCTTGACATTGTGTTGCCCAGATAAACTATGGAGTCCTAACTCTTTTTCTCTAATTATACATTCCTGATCCTCCATATAACTTCTCTGATTCACCAACTGAGTACATGCCTTCTCCCCATGCACTTTCTGACACAATTTGCTTTTAATTTCTAGGTAAAAATCCACATTCCCAAAGCACCTTAGTTCTAATCCCTATAAAGATGATTTGTATGAGAATTTGTTAATTTATCTTCAGACATTCTGTTATTTTTAATATCTTTCCATTTTTTCAACTCCAATAAAATACCAACACATAAGCATTGTTTTAAAGACTGAATAAACCTATTGGAAAGATATAGCACAACAGCGAAGCACAACAATAGAACATAAAAGACTCTCAGCAGCCAGTATATAAGTATATATTTTTAAATATTTACTTATATTTTGGAGAGAGCAAGAGAACATGCAAGAAGGGTGGAGGGGAAGAAAGAGAGAGAGAAAGAATCCCAAGCAGGCTCTGTGCTGTCAGCACCATCTTATGAACTGTGAGATCATGACCTGAGCCAAAATCAAGAGTCAGATGCTTAACTGACTGAGCCACCTAGACATCCCTCAGAAGCCAGCATATATAATTAAATAGTAAACTATTAAATGTGTACAGAGAAAGTGCAATCCCTCCGCCAAGAGATCTATGTATCTCTTACTAGTTGAGATCCAGATAGATCCAAGGTCTTAAAATAGACATAGAATCATGAATGCACTTCCTAGAGGCAGATCAGGAAAGTATTAAGGAAGGGATCCAGTATCACTTTGAATAGACCTTAAAATTTTTAAAACAAATTTAACTTCTAATAAATGGTAACTATAACCAATTTTGTGGGATTTTATATGAGAAAAGGCATTTAAAAAATAAAAGACAAAAATTTTGTCTTGCATGTTATAATGTATTTCATTATTTTCTTTGAGACTTTGAAATGGTTTCTAAGCCAAGATTTCAATCTAATAGCCTTAATTAGTCACTATAATACAACATCCTAAGAAAAAAGACTGTAGAATACTTACACTGAATATAAAGACTTACTTATAATGAATTGTCTGCCTTTGGAAAAGATGGCCATTGTAAATTCTCTCAGTAGATTTACTGATAACCTTGTCTGCAAATATTTCTGGGTCATTTTCTATTAGGTATTGGTGGATCTGATATAGTCTAATGAGGCTTATTTTGATTTTTGATTTGTCTAACTTTTTTCTTTCTCTTCAAAATGTACTAAATTCGACTTAACTTCTTTCTGTGTTAACTGCCACCACACAGTATATTCTATAGCATTGGATATGTTCTGGAAATATATAAGTATCTTATAAGATGTTTTTAAAAGATTTTATCAGTGAATTTTAAAAGTATATTAATTTTTTGAAAGAACTGAGTTAATGTTTCTGCTATCTCTTGCCTATGTGATATTTTAATGACATTATCCAAAAATAATTTTAAAATTTATTCTAAAAGTTAGCCTATACCTTCTTTATGCACACATATATTGTTATTCCTAATTGTGTCTTGAAACTCTTTTTCAGTAGATTTCTAGATGTTAAGAATAAAAGAATAATCATGAAAAGGATATTCATTTAATGTCTTAATTTGGAAATTTTTACTTTTCTAAGAACTCCTCAGAAAATTTTGCATTTCTGCCCGTTGTATGACTCAAGGTAGCACTTGCTAGTTGCTATAACAAACAAACCAAAATCGTGGTTGCTTAATTCAACAAATGTTTATTTGACACTTGCACGAAGTCTAATACAGATGTTCCTGGCTGAGCTATTCTTTTGGGAAGTTCCATCCAAGAAAAGGATCCCAGAGTCCATGGTTCCCACCATCATGTGATTCTGCTATCTTGGACCACTTCACTTTCAGACAGCGAGTGAGATCATAGGAGATTGTATCTTTCATGGCCAGGCTAAAATAATTTCCCTTTATTCTATTAGTCACAGCCAGTTGCATGGTTCCAACCTAACTGCAAGAGAGGCTGGGGAACTTAACCTTCCTTTGTGCTCAGGAAGAGAAAAGGGAGATTGCTAAACTTCTAGTCAGTCCTGCCATACAGGTATGCCAGTCTAGAACATGGTAGAGGAAAATAATATCAAAAGTGGGAACAAAAGTCCTCAATTATAGTTTCTTTTACTAAAATTATTGTTATTAAAATCTTGGTTCAAAAAAAATCCTGGTTCAAGGATCAAATTTTAAAATGCAATATTTTTATCATTTGTGCATTGCTCTATAAATAGAAGTGATTTTATCACGTTATGTACGTGATACAAGTAGTCAATATTTATCCATCAGTTAAGATGCAATATCAGAAATTCTTTAGAAAAACACTATGCCACAATACAAGACAGATGAAGTGCAGAGGAAATAATTCATTTTAATTATCACATTTCAGTGGGTATATAACATACTAGATATAACTGCCATGTGCCTGTTGATGGGATACAATATTGTCTACATTCTGATTGTCTTTTCCACGAATTGTTTTATAAGGGATCAGGATTTTTTCAGTGATTAGATTTGCCAAATAATATCAATAACCAAAAGAACATAAAATATATACTATGAAAGTGTGGTTAGAATGATCAGAAGCTGTAATATTGAGTTAGTTAGATGCAAACTATTGTAGACTATAACAATTAAGTAAGCATTTCCAATATAAATATTAAAAGTTATCAAAAAATGTAATGTAACTTTATACAATTACATAGGTATATACATAGATTTGGAGTCTGCAGATATATTGAGGCATAGAATTTACAGAGAAACTTGATGTGATGTTTTATGTGAACTAATTCTAAAAACACATTTAAGAAATACTGGGTTCTCATCAGTCTTTGGAGTGAATTTCATATTTGATTAATTTGTATTGTCTGTTAAGCCAGCAAGGCACTCTGCATGGCATGGTAATTTCCTATTTACCAAAAATTTATAATATTTTCCTTTTATTTAAAAATCACAAACTTGAAGTATACAAAACATTTTCTAAGTAAATATAACACATTAACTTTAACTTTGCAAGACCTGTCACTCAAATTCCCTGCTGAAAGTAAATTCAAGATTAAGGTTCATATAGTTACAGGATTAAAGAATCAAAACCTATGAAGGTTAAGGACTAAAATTGAACTAATTATTGTTATCAAAATGCTTCATGTCCAGGCAAGCAAGAGATGCATCATTAACTCTGCTTTTGATAAATGCCTTTAACCCAAAATTCTGCCTGGCTGAATGTCAGATTTTGTTATTTATAGTCAGGGTCAACTATATTTCAATATCACCTATATGGATAGTGGATTGACCTAAACCCATTGAGCTGATACTTTTATAATTCAGGGTCAGTAGAAGTGTTACTGGTCATTGATCATCATTAGAAAAGTCTAGTTTCCAATAACACTTGATTTTTTTCTTGAGAAAAAAACACCAGCCAATAGCTAAACCCATTAGTCAAAAGAAGTAAATTCTGTCTTTATTATTGAAAGATGTTATCCATCTACTTCTAAATCACATACTTGATAGTTACATATTTTTAAAATTTATAACATATGTACTAAAAAAGAATCTGTAATAAGGTAAATATATAGTCATAACTAAAAATTGATTAAAGTAGCAGAAATGAAAATTAGGGAGGGAAGGACAGAAATACTAGTGTGAGTTTACTAGGTAAAAGAAGTTACCACAATTAATTAGTTACCAATTTCTGGGAATCTAAGAAAAGTGGAAAATATCATTGATTACATTGTTTACAAAAAGGAAGCATGCCATCTCACACATAAAGAAAACTTGTTCTGGAAATCTAAAAAAATATATATGTGAATTGATTAAACATATCGTTAAGAATTTTGCTGTAATTCACTCATGTGTGGAATTTAAGAAACAAAACAAATGAGCAAAGGGAGAAAAGAAAGAGGCAAACCAAGAAACAGACTCTTAACTATAGAGAACAAACTGATGGTTAGCAGAATAGAGGTGTGTGTGGGGGGGGGATAAGTTAAATAGGGACAAAGGAGGGCACTTGTGATGAGCACCTGGTGTTGTACGGAAGTGTTGAATCACTATATTGTACACCCGAAAGTAATATTACACTGTATATTAACTAACTGGAATTTAAATAAAAACTTAAAAATTTTTGCCATATAAAAGTTTAGGTATTTTATTTTATTTTTTAAACATTTTTTTTTTTTTTTTTGAGAGAAAGGGGGCACAAGTGAGCGAGGGGCAGAGCTAGAGAGAAACAAAGAGAGAGAAGTGGATCTCATCCGAAGCAGGGCATGCTTGTGTTCAGCCAAAGTGGGGCTTGTGCTCACCCAATGGGGGAGTCGAGCTCACCCTCTGCGGGACTCGAACTCATGAACCATGAGATCATAACCTGAGCTGAAGTCAGATGCTTAACACCCACGCACCCTAAAAGCCTAGGACTTTTAATGAGATAGATTATTGATATGTATGAGTATCAGAGAATGAAGTAGACCATTTATTTGTGGACACAATAGTATCACTTAACAAAGAACTATTTTTATTTAATTTTCAGTGCCATCCATTTTTATTAAATCATAGATATTTTCTCCCTAACATGATCTTCCGAAAAAACCCATCTTGGAGGCAATGTCAATAGTAACCACTAACCATAAAACTAACTCAGACTTTATGGAGATATTTGGAAATCAATAGGTTTGTGAAAAAATATTAAAAAGTATTGACTATCCATAAAGAATCTAGGTGCTATGGGATAGAAAAATTAACAATGGCATGTTCCTTGACCTAAAGAAATTTATAATCCAATTAGCAGGATAAGAAATAAATAATGAATGAACTGGAAATTGTATACTACTAGTCATAAAAAGGGATATAATACAATACAATAAAAGAATTATATTCAGTAAGGCATTTATTGTGTATTTTAAATGACTGTCAATGTGTCAAAGGGTCACCATGATCTAAAGTCATCAGTTACAACTTTACAGAGGAGGAGGCCTCTGTTTTGTTGTCACTTACTGAGCATCTATTGTGAATGTTGTCTTTTGAACTCAAAGTTTATTAGGAAAAGCAGATGTGTATATATACAATAAAATACTGTAGTATGTGTAGCAAGAAGCATGTTTATAAGGAGAAATTTCCTGGAAACAGGCAAATTCTAATACTTGGAATTTAGAAGGATAAATAATGGTTTTCCAGCTTAAAAAAAATAATGGTTTTCCAGCTGGTAAAGGAGAGAAAACTCATTTCAGAGAAATGCAATAGAATAGACAAAGGGCTTAGAAGCATAAAACAACATACCCTTTTACAGAAATTATACTTAGCTCAATATTGATGAGCAGTTAAGTAGTAAGAATGAAGAGATAAGCGGCCTGGCAGAGCCCATATTGCAATGGATCTTAAGCCCTCTTAAGAACTTTCAACTTTCTATAGAGTTCAGAGCTTCTCAATCAGTGTTTAACAAAAGGCTTAAGGTCAGTGAGACACAGATGATCTCCTCAGTCCTGGTGCAGCTAAAAGGGATTGAGATGCAGGAGTCTGATAAATCACAACTTAGATTGAGAGCAATGTATTTTCCTCTATTTGCCCTAAATTTCTTTAAAATATCACAATTTTTATGTGTTCTATGATGAAGATATTAAGAAGAACTGTTATAGATGATGGGAGTCAATGAAAGACTTTAAGTAGGGGAAAGACTAACAGATTTGCATTGTAGCAATTTAATTAGGGACTATATGAATAATGGATTAGAAATAACAAAGCTAGAGACAGGGAGACTACTTAAGTGGCTACTGGAAAATCTAGGTAGAAGATAATTAAATTATGAACTAAGATATGGCAAGAAAATTTAAGGGGTAATTAGGAGGAAGAATTGATAGTATTGGTAGTATTGGTAGTATTACAACTTTTCTCAACTCCAAGAGTGTACATGTCATATGTAGAATGCAATGAAATGGTTTGTTCCAATGTTCAAGACAATGACCCAGTGGCTGTGGGGATTTCTGCAGAGTATTAGAGGAAATATTTATTGTTGACTTCTTCAGGAGGCAGGATTATGAAAAATTTAACATTTGTGGCCTCTTTCTGCCATGTCAATCATTCCTAGCCTGGAACAAAGATTGAGACACTGAATTCTAACATTTCTTCTCCACCTCCCCTTGGGATCCAGTTTGTCTACCAAGAAGGGTGTTTCTTCCTGCTTCTCCATAATTTCTACTGGGAAACCCTGCTCTATCGTCTGTGTGAGAAGATATCTGGTTGTTGAGCACTGCTAATGACTCTAGGTAATCCAGGTGAATTTTGGTGTTTAGGATTAGGACTCTAGTCTACAGATACGAGAACTACATTCTCCAGTTTCTATCAGCAATAAAGCTACTATTTTGATCTCCCTTCTACTCTATTCTTTTGTGTTGTTCTCATTTGCTTTAGAATTCAGGCAAATAAAAGGAATGCTACCTATTGGGATCTTTTATTTTTTTTTTAATTTTTTTAATGTTTATCTTTATTTTTGAGAGACAGAGCTGAGTGGGATATAGACAGAGAGAGAGGGAGACACAGAATCTGAAGCAGGCTCCAGGCTCTGAGCTATCAGCACAGAGCCCGACACAGGGCTCGAACTTGTCAACTGAGAGATCATGACCTGAGCTGAAGTCGGATGCTCAACCAACTGAGCCACCTAGGCGCGCCTGGGCTCTTTTAAATTTCAATATGGTTTTGAGGACTAAGGAAAATGGAACTCAATCAATCAAAATAAGACGCATTACTAATTTCATGATATTTTCATGGGATAAACTAATTCATTAAGAAACAACTACTTTTAAATATCTGCAAGATATTAAAAATATGTGGCTGGTTTTATCATTAACAAAACAGTTCTTCAATATATTTATAACATGCTTAATGGGATAAAATGATATACTGTGAGACAATTATATGAAATATAATATTTTCACTCAAAGCTTTGTCCATGAAAACCCAAAATAAAACAAAAATTTTATTCAAATTAATATTCATATTTGTTTTAACAACATTCGTAATGAGCAAAAAAGATTCATAAGAGAAAAAAATACTTTTAAGTGTCATACCTTATTTTTAACTTGGAAAATGTATTTTTATATCAAAATTTTATCATACAGCAAAAAACAAAAAACAAAGGAAAGGGAAGCATATTTACTCTGGCAAATTGTGCAAAGGTTTTGGCTCTTCTGATTAACATTGTTATCAAGGAGACACCTGGTTATAACTTGCCTCAGCAAGAAGGAGAAATACTGATGGACTGGGAAATAGATATTTTTGATAGAATGTATTCATAGCTCCTAAAATGTCTAAAAGACCTATCTACAGTAAATAAAAAACTAGTTTCCTAGGCTTTTGATTAAGAGAATCATTATCAGAGATAAAGGTCTTTGGACATTCTTTCCCTTTAAAAACAAACTTTCGGAGAGTCTGTAGCAATGTCATCTTGGAATTGAAATTTTCCTTTTGGGAAAGACAATTTAAATCTATTGCTATCCTTTATTTTTTCAGTCATGAATAGTTGAATGAGATATAATTAAAAACAGTGTTAATTCATTTTTTATATGAAAAGCAATTCTTTTTCATTACAAAAGTAGTATACTTGTTTTAATGGTAGGATAAGAATTTCTGATATCAGTAAAATTAAAATAGTTGGTATTCATAATTTTAATCTAAATGACTTGAGGTATAAGTTCTGAATCTGGACAAAATATATTACCTCCATAAAAATAATCTGATAAACTATATTCCCAGTGGCATTATATAAAAAGAGCATATTTATATTTGCTTAAACTTAGTAATATTTGTTTTCATTTTTATTTAGGTGTTCAAGGTAATGTCTGAGAACATGTACATAAACTGCAAAACAAATTATTTCCTATCTTCCAAAAGTCAACAACCTAAATGAACAAAGAAATCACTCTTCAAGTATTTTTAAATATTTCAAAACTAATTATTGCATGGCTTCTTTTATGATTATACACAGATAGTTATATATATAATTCTCCAGATAAAGTATTTAACATTTATGTAATCTCTCATGTTTCTTAAATTCTGTTCTACCTATCCCCAGGTAGGTATGGTGAATGCATTGTTCCCATTAGGTATTTACTAAATATCGTTGATAAACTGGATCATTTAAGCAATGTTGGCCCTTTAATATGATTTATGTGGGAACAAATAGGGTGACTTGTATACTTGAGAAAAGATATGAACTCTAATTTG
Organism: Panthera tigris; assembly: GCF_018350195.1. Classification (NCBI taxonomy): domain Eukaryota; kingdom Metazoa; phylum Chordata; class Mammalia; order Carnivora; family Felidae; genus Panthera; species Panthera tigris. The sequence goes on along the minus strand of NC_056676.1, from coordinate 35,035,222 downwards.
GTTTTCCAGTAATACATTTACAATTCTAAAAAGAAATAGTATGTTTAACAATATTTGATATTATTAGAAAGCATAGGCAGTGTAATCTACATATGACTGAGGATTCTGTCAGAGCACATTGGTTTTATTTACTTTTTAATGGACCACCTCAAAAATAAACAATTATTCCTAAATACAATGTAATACACCAAATAATAACAATACCATCGTGATTACAAGCTGACATATTCTGGGTTTTGCTCATGTTTATTATTCTATTTTAATGCTTCCATTTCTCATCAACGTGATATTTTTTAAAGCACATTTTACTTTCTCTTAAATTCCTCCCTACGCTATTTTACAGAGATGGATTCATATATCAGATGATAAGGATATGAAAATGCAAAAATAGGGGCGCCTGGGTGTCTCAGTCCACTAAGTGTCCCACTTCAGCTCAGGTCATGATCTCAGGGTTCATGAGTTTGAGCCCAGCGTCCGTCTCTGTGCTGTCATGACACCTCAGAGCCTGGAGACTGCTTCAGATTCTGTGTCTCCCTCTCTCTGTGCCCCTACCCCACTAGCACTCTGTCTCTCTAAAATCCATGTAAACACAGACCCACACCATTCAAACCTGTGTTGCTAAAAGGCCAACTGTAAAATATTTTATTTTCTTGTAAGTCATGACAAAACAAGCAAAATATAGTCCGTAAGAACATTTCTGTCTAGGAAATGTTTAATTAGGCACACAACATGTCAGCAGTTTTATAACATCAGTCCTAAATGAACAAAACATAGAAGGGAATTTTAAGTATGGACAGCACACATAAAAAATGCAACGAAAGCTTATACTAAGCCATCTATTTTAATTTTAGATTGCCAGGCAGCAAAGAAGATTCTAATACATGCTTGAAAGCAGTAATTTCATGTGTGAAATGTTGATTTACATAAATGAGTCCACAGTGTATTTGCCTTGCACCAGTTAACATTATTAGTATAGGAAAAGAAAAACCTAGCCTATAACAAGTGAGAATATTGTAATTTTAATTGGTGGTTAGTATTTATTTTTAAGTGATATTTACCTTGAGGAGGGTTTCTATTTGAATGTCACAGAAGCAAAGAAAATTAGTCAATGCTATTTCAAATTTATAACTTTTAGGAACAGATATATGGGTTTGAAGTTAAGCAAAATTACAGTTAAGCAAGTAGAGAGTAAATATTTCCTAAAAAACATTAAAAAAAAACCTTGAAATGCAAGACAAAGGGATTCAGTCAATCATACATGGATAATCATGAAAGTGTTTCTAATTGACAATGTTTATTTAAAGCAAATTTCTCACTCATGTTAATTTCTATGATTTTTTCCTTTTTTATCTTTTATCTGATGTTTGATATTCTTAGTTTTATTATACAAAAATTTTGCCTTTCTTTAATATCTTATTATGTCACTACTTATTAACCCTATTCATTTATCCTTCATAGTCAAGTGCATATACTACTTGAGTATAATGTTTGAAGGACCAAATACAGGTGGCTGCATGAATATTAAAAGATTATTCTTTTAATATTTTCAGAATGCTAGAATTTCAGATAAAGGTTCAAACACCACAAGTCATGATCTTCATATACACTTGATCTAGGTTGTACACTGGAAGATAGTATACCTTGACCTGAACCAGAAACATAGAAGCAATATTTGTAGAGATGACAAACCAAAAGATACTTCATAAAGGAAAGGAATGTTGCCATTAATGGTAATTTGGGAATTAGCAGAAAAAACTGTTAATACATTCTAAAAGTGGCACAGTCAAATCAGACAGACCATGAGGTGTTAAAGGAGGCTATTTACAGGTATACTGCTTATGTAAATAAAATATATACACACATACTTACTTGAGTGTCCTAATATTTCTGTGAAATATATCCATGATTGCCAAAAACTCATCAAATAAAATGGTATAAAAGACATGTATGTACTTACCAAATAGGTCCTTATCTTCAATGATTGCCATCTCAACCTCTTTTCCAGTAACTATTGTGCATGTGAAAGGAACTTGAAGAAGAACACTAATCTCACCAAAGGATTCCTTCTCATTAAGTTTGCCCATACAAACAAGTTTTTGATTTTTTTTCTGTAAAAGATATAGATCATAGATGTTCAATGAAACCAATTTCACACAATGATAAATACTGTTATCATCAGAATTCACTGTTCATAAAACATTTTGGTATATGGTATTTAAAATGCAATTTCATTCAAATCAGAGAAAAGTTATTTACGCATGTAGTTAAACTATATAGAACAGTAGTTAATTGATAGACAACTTCACCATATCTAAGGTAATTGAAAGTACTGTCACTTAGTGATCTATGAATTAATTTTTTAAGTTTGTTTTTAGAAAGAGAGCACAAGTTGGGGGATAAAGGCAAAGGGAGAGAGAAAGAGAGTTTATTTGATATAGGGGTGGATCCCACAACCCTGGGATCATGAACCCAACCAAAATCAAGAGTTGGAAGCTCAACCAACTGAGCCACTCAGGTGCCCCTAATTTTTTAATCCACCAAGATGTCTAGGAAACGTTGAGCTCATTCCCTTTTTCAAGGTCCTAGGATAGCATTTTGTAAATAGAGTTTAGCTTTGAATGTTTTGTGAACTACCATTTGTTAGCTCAGCCCCAGTTGCATGGGTGGACTAACAGAGAATAAAAAAATAAGCACAGATGCCAGGACCAGAACTGATAGAATTAATAGCTGAGATGGAATTCCATGCAGACTTTCTTATTTAAATAAGAAAGAAACATGGAAAGAGAGTTTGATCCAGGGAACTAGCAATTTAGGCCCAAATTAGAAACAGTGGAAGAGGGCCTACAGGTTTTCAGTATGCATATCTCTGGAGGAAAAGGTTGAAAGTCCAAATTATCTTTTCAGAGAGACCTCAACACCATGGGAAACAGGGATGAGTTGATGAGTAGCAAGTTTAAAAAAAAAAAAAAAAAGAATGTAGCTCTCAGAGTATGACATGACAGGGACTCAGAAGAGGTGAAAGACTTTAATAAGTATCCTGGGGTTAAAAGCAATATCTCACTTGAAGAACTGCCATTTATATAAATGGCAAATCCTCACACTAAATATAACTAATATAGCAAAATTCAACTAAGTTTACATATTAAATTGAACTCCATTGAAGACTGCCTGACCAACCAAAAAAAGATTAGTTCTAACTTTTTTTTTTATCACTCTGCATTAGTGTTTTGCCTGTTCTAGAACTTCATAAAACTGGAATTATGCAGCCTGCAGTCTTTTGGGTTTGATGTTTTTGCCCAACCTAATGCTTTGAGATTCATCCATATTCTTGTATGCATCATTAGCTTTCTTTATTGAGGTGTAGCATTCCATTGTATGAATATATTACAATGTTTCTATCCATTCAACTGTTAGTGGACATTTAGATTACTTACAGTTTTTGGCTTATGAAGACTTTGTGAGTCTTTTTGTAGATGTATATTTTTATTTCTCTTGAGTAAATATCTAGAGTAGAATTTCTGGGTCATTTGTTAGGTGTATTTTAGCCAATCTGATATGCTTGAAGTGATACCTTGTTGTGGTTTTAATTTACATTTTTCTGAGGAATAAAGATGTTAAGCATCTCTTAATGTGCTTCTAGTCATTCCTATGTCTTACAACTCAATTTACAACTTATCTTACATTCCTGTATCTTATAATTCAGTGAAAAGAAACAATAAAAAATAGTAAAAAAAATTGAACACAAATTCCACAAGACAAACTAACAACAACTATGCAATAATTAGGTTGTATTAAATTATCACTAAAGAGAATAAATAAGTTTAAAACTTACCACTTTTTTTGGTTGTAGTTTCATAAGTCCTACAATATTTCTATAAATATTACAATATCCAGAATAAATATAAGCCACAAAAGAAATTATCTTCCCACTTTCCACTACCACTGAAAATAAAAGAGACAATTCATTATTTTACACTCTTCTCTATACAAAATTATTTTAGACATGACAATAAAAGATGACATTTAATTCAGTAACTATTAGTGGAAAATTTCTTAATGGATGGCAGTTTATAGGTAGTACTCAGAAAATGACAAATTTACATCTTTTACTTCTATCTGTAACCTAATACATAAGTAAATATTGACAAAACTTTGGCAGTAAAGGCAACAGTATGCTAGTAAACTATCAGGTGGAGGAGACGAAAGTGTGGGACAAGTCCCAATTTTTAGCATTTACTGATTGTTATTGTGTTAATATTCCTACCATGGCTAATTTTAAATTGCTAGTGGCTTAACAACCAGCTCACAAAATCCCTGAATATTTAACTGTTGCCTCCCTGGAGCCTATGCCTTGATCCAGGCCAGGCATTCTACTAAATATAGCAGTGGTTAAAAGCAGTGGCTTTGAGGCCATAATGGTTTGGTTTAAAACTCTACTCTGCCACTTCTTTTTTTTTTTTTTTTAGTGTTTATTTATTTTTTTTTTTTGAGAGAGACAGAAACAGAGCATGAGCGGGGGAGAAACAGAGACAGAGGCACAAAGTCCGAAGCAGGCTCCAGGCTCTGAGCTGTCATGATAGCACAGAGCCAGATGCAGGGCTCAAACTCACAGATCCTGAGATTATGACCTGAGCCCAAGTTGGACGCTGAACCAACTGAGCCACCCAGGTGCCCTTGCCACTTCTTAAGCGACCTTAGATAAATTATAGAACTTCTCTTAAGCTTTAAGTTTTTCATCTTTAAGATAGAAAAATTGGGAGTTGCAGTTCTATACTCGACACATGGTAATTAAGTGTATATAAAGTACTTAACCCTAAGTTTTGGCATATAGTATTGCATAACAAATCATTTAATTATTATTATCATCACTATTTTCTCAAATTTGTGAAGCCACCCTAAGGCCAAGATATACTTGAAGGTGAACTGGATAATACCTTTACAAATATCAATGGGTTACAAAGCAATATAAATTAAAAGACATCTGACCTAAGTAACGTTAAGTTATCAATAAAATGTAATTTAAATAATAAAATAGACTGAATTTATATGTATTAAAGTTACTATTTCAAATTGACTTTCAAATTTGTTGATTTTAAAACATATCAATATTATTTTCTGAAAATCCCAAACAAAAGTGATAACATAAATATAAAGATATATGTGTATCTTTCTTGCGTTTTTATAAAGTAGACAATTAAAAAGTATTTTCAATTACTCAGAAGCATTCATTTCATAGAGTATATATCAGCACAAGGAAAAATATTGGTGTTATTGAAAACTAGCTAGAGAATAGCATAGCTCTTTAAAAATTATGGTTAAAAAAGAACAAGGTGACAATGGTAAACATAATTTACCATAGGCAAAAAAAATGAATGCCAGTTTACAATGGAAAATACTTTACTATAAATCAAGTAGCGTTTCAATTATTTTGCTGACATGTTTATGAGAATATGTTATCTCCCTTTACTCACATAATATTCAGAGCTCAAAATTTATAATTAAAAAATTAAAAGGTTATTCTACTGTCACCAATCATTTATTTTGCTTAAATAAAAATTTATGGTAACACTTCTGCTGTCTTATAATGTGTTTCTTACAGCCAAAAATTAATATTATAAATTTATCTTAAGATATAAAAGTAAAGTATGTTTGTAGAATTATTTGTAAATTGCATAGACAAGAAGAAATTTTCTCATAGATTCTATTCTGAAAAGCAGAGTACTTTCTACCAAAAGGCTATATGATAATAGAGGAAAGGTTATATGATACTAGAGCCTGTCACATAACTGTTTTACTTCTTTTGGTCAATCAGTAGGATATAAAGGGAGGCATGGAGGCGCCTGGGTGGCTAACGTTGGCCAAGGGCACCTGGGTGGCCTTGGTTAAGCATCCGACTTTGGCTCAGGAATGGAATCGTGGCCACAGAGAGCACTATGGCATCCATTTAGGACTGACTTATTTTGTCTTGAGTACAGTTGTCATTTTCCAAAGTGATTTTACCACCCTGTTCAGTTACATCTTTGGATTGTAAATGGATCAAGGAATTCAGTATTGCAAATCGAGGGATTAATGACCCTGTTACTATGTTTGTTTTTTTCATTTTCTTTGTGTTGACTTTTTAAAAATATATGAAAAATCTAGCTTGTTTTATTGGCTTTTGGTAAGGTACTGTTTTTTTTTTACTATCTTGTCCAGTACTTGAAAGAAGGAACTATTTATAATTCCCACTGTATATTGATAGTAAGAACACATTGTATTCTAAAAATATTTTAAATTTAAAGTTCTTAACCATCCTCAGTTTATATAAAACAAAATGACGCTAAAATTAAAATAAAATTTTTGACATAGACAGAGAGAGAGACAGGCATGAGCAGGGGAAGGGCAAAAAGAGAGGAAGACACAGAATCTGAAGCAGGCTCCAGGCTCTGAGCTGTCAGCACAGAGCCCGATGCAGTGGTTCAAACTCTTCAACCTTGACATCATGACCTGAGCTGAGGTTGGACGCTTAACCAACTGAGCCACTCAGGCACCCCCAAAATGACACCAAAAATTTTAATCTAGAAAAAATATCTGGAGCCTGTTTTATATTCTATGTCTCCCTTTCTCTATGCCCCTTCACCCCCTCTCTGTCTGTCTCTCACTCTCAAAAATACATAAACCTAAAAAGAAAAGAAAATTTAAGAAAATAAAAATAAAGGGAGGCATGGAGCCTCCTGGCAATTGTTATAAGAAAAGGATAAAGTTAAACAGACACTAAAGAAGCCCATTATTTTAAACTTCCAGAGCTGCACTACTGCAAATCTTTTCTTGAAAGTCAAGCCCTGTATAGATCATAGAGAAGCATATATAATACCAAAGAAGATAAAGACCATGGAAATTGTTCATCGTTGAAGGCAAGGCAACAATGGAAAAGCTGAACCACTACAGCAAAATCTATGAGGCAGTCTCATTCTATAGAGGGGGATATTTGCTACCTGCATAATGTGTATGGTCTTTATAATAATCATAGCAAATGTTTATCTTAATGAAGACAATCTAGAAAAACCATTTTCATCTAGGTAAGAGTCTGAATTTAATATATTACAAAAATTTGTATCACCACTTAAGTAAGAAATTTTAAATACAACTATTTTGACCAGAAAAAGAATCATACAAATTACCTGTAAAGACTTAACTATCCCTCCCCACCCCTATTATGTTTCCTAATTTTACTTATTTGGCCTTGGATCCTGCTTCTCATTACAAAGAATTTATGTCAGTGAGGTCAAGATTAATGTTCTTATCTCTATACCCTTTCCTCTTGGGTTACATAGAAAATGACAAACAACATAGAAATATCCAGGGGCACCTGGGTGGCTCAGTCGGTTAAGTGTCTGACTTTGGCTCATCATGATCTCATGATTCTGAGTTTGAGTCTCACGTTGGACTCTGTGCTGACAGCTCAGAGCCTGGAGCCTGCTTTGGATTCTGTGTCTCCCTCTCTCTCTGTCCTTCCCCCACTCACACTGTCTCTCTCTGTCTCCCAAAAAAGGAATAAATGTTAAAAAATTTTTAAAAAAGAAAAAAGAAATATCCAAAGGATTATAACACAATATTAACTGAAAAGATCTAGTCATGAATTACATAGATGAAATTTTATTATTATATAAAGGTTATATTCATTGATGTTCAGGAATTAAAGTTGATTTCTATTTAAAAATTATATTTTGAAGCTCCTCATCAAAAACTCAGGCACATATTCTAAAACTGGAAATCACTAGACCATTATGAAAAATCAAATTTGATATTACTTAAGGTAAATAAGATAGAAAAAAAAGCAGAAGGATTCACAGAAACTAAGTATTAGGCATTGTTCTTTTTATTTCTGTTGTTTATTACATGCTAGGGACTAGTTATAAGTCCAATAAAACTATTTTTTTCCAATTGTCACATCAGAAGTCATGAGAAGAATAATTCCTTACTGGCTATTGGTATTTTTTTCTGAACAGCATTTCATTTCAAAACTAACACTGTTCCGTGCAGTTATTGTTTCATAGTTCATTGATCTCTCTCCTTATTTTATTATTTTTCAAATTTTATTTGGGCTTGCTTTCTTTTTCCTAAACCTTTGGTGTCAAATGCCTAGATCATTCACTTTTCTTTTTTCTTGATTTCTGATGTATTCAACATCACACATTTTTTTATCTACTGATTTAACTATGTTTCACATATTTTAAAATAAAGTGATTTTGTTATTATATGGTTGACAGTTTTTCTTAATAGCCTTTAATCAGTGGGGTACAATAATATATAACTTTCCAAACAATTAGGACTGTACTTTTGCTGTCCTTTTAAAAACAATTCTAAGGTTTGTTTATCTTGCCCTTGACTCTATGTGAACACTATGTATAATGTATTTTTGTAAATATTTCTTACGTCTTATATGCGGCAGGGGGCACAGCTCTTGGATATGGAATTTTACATATATCTAATGGCGTGAATTCTTTATTTGTAACGTTCAGTTTCTAGTTGTCCCTAATTTTAATCTATTCGGTCTACCAGTTCCTGAGAAGACTGTATATAAAGAGTTAACTTCAATGATTATGGCACTTGTTTCTTGCTATAAACATATCAGTTATTTCTCTATATACTTTGAGGCTTTTTGATGTATTCATGTTCCTAAAGGTCACACTTCTCACTCTCATTCTTACTAATATATTATGCCTTATTTACCACAATATTTTCATTGAATCCTATCTCGTATGTTAAGATTTTTCCATCATGTTAGCACACATAGTTTAAAATAAATGCTTCATGTCATTTAAATTATTCTGTGGTATGATTTCCTTTTTAAATTACTTCTTATTTTATACTTTCAATATTTTCTAGTGAACTTTCCACTTCATTACGTGTAGATAAACATTATTTTTAAGACCCCATGGTGTAGAGGTACCATAATTTAGAGAAATGCAATAATTTTTTTCTAAATTTAAGCTTTTAAATGGTTCCAAGTTTTGCTAGTTAAAAATATGCTACAATAAATTTCCTTTATGAACATTTACAGGTAGGTGAAAAATTTTCTATAAATTAAAATTTTTAGCTAACAAACACATGAAAAGATACTCAACATCAGTCATCATCAGGGAGATATAAATTAAAACCACAATGACATATCACCTCACATCAGTCATACTGGCTAAAATTAATGACACAGGAAACAACAAGTGTTGGTGAGGATGTGGAGAAAGGGGAACCCTCTCACACTGCTGGTAGGAATGCAAACTGTTGTAGCCACTCTGGAAAACAATATGGAGGTTCCTTAAAAAGTTAAAAATAGAACTACCCTACAACCCAGCAATTGTGCTAATAAGTATTTATTTACCCAAAGGATACAAAAATATGGATTCAGGGGTGCCTGGTTGGCTCAGTCGGTTGAGCATCCGACTTTGGCTCAGGTCATAATCTCTCAGTTCGTGAGTTCGAGCCCGGTGTCAGGCTCTGAGCTGTCAGCACAGCTGTCAGCAGATCTGAGCCTGCTTCAGATTCTGTGTCCCCCTCTCTCTCTGCCCCACCCCTGCTTGTGCTCTGTCTCTCTCTGTCTTTCAAAAATGAATAAGCATTAAAAAAATTTCAAAAATATGGATTCAAAGGGGCACATGCACCCTGATGTTTATAGCAGCCTTATCAACAATAGCCAAATTATAGGAAAAGCCCAAATGTCCATCTACTGATGAATGGATAAGGAAGTTATTTATATGATGGACTACTACCCAGCCATAAAAAAGAATGAAATCTTGCCATGTGCAATGTTGTGGATGGAGCTAGAGTGTGTTATGCTAAGTGAAATGTCAGCCAGAGAGATTAAAAATACCATATGATTTCACTCATACATGGAGTTTAAGAAACAAAACAGATGAACATTGGGGGGGAAAAAGAGAGAGAGGCAGAGAGGAGCCAAGATGACAGAACAGCATGGAAGTTTTTTGTGGGTCTCGCGTCCATGAAATACAGCCAGACAAACACTAAACCATCTTACAAACCTAGAAAACTGAATGGAGGATTAACACAATAATCTGCACAACCTGAACCACAGAATTCAGCAGGTACATGGCATAGAGAGGTGAACTTGGGGAGAAAGAAGCTGGTGGTGGGCAAGGAGCTGCTTTTGCAGGCAGAGAGAAGACGGAGACTGGGGGTGGAGGGAGAATATGGAAAAAGCACCCCTCCCCAAACATAGCTGGAGAGAAAGTGAAAAATTGGAAACAGCCACAGGGACTAAACTAAAAAGGGAGAAAGGAGAAAGGAGAGGGTTTAAATTCCATTAAGACTGTAAACAAGGGGAGAGCAAATGCTGCAACTCCGCAGCTCCATACCTGGTGGTGCTCTGGTGGGAAGGGCGAATCCCCAGGAGCAGAGTGGGGTCCGGGAGGTTCTTGGGCCACACAGGGGAAAGCGGTTCCACTGCTGGAAGGACATTTGGTAGAGACTGTTGAAACCACCTAGTCCCAGCAGACCCCAGAAAACGGCCACATTCGCTGGTACTGGGACAAGGTGGCAATGTACAGGGTGAAGCCTGGTGCCAGATGTGTGTTGTGATTTTCCATAATCCCTGAAAAGCTGCTGCTACACTGTCTTGCAAACTTTTTCTGGGGCGGCTGGCACCTGGCCACAGTCTCAGGGCACTGGAAGCAGCAGGGTCCTGCAAGTGTTCCTGGGTACAGCTGGCATTTGGCCATTGCTTGCTGAGACCCTCTGCAGAGGGGCGGAATGGGTCAAAGCCGCAGTCCTTTAGAAGTAAGGGGCCGGGGAAAACAGCCGTATCCGAGGCAAAACTCAGGAGACAGGTAGTGCCTGGGGCTTGGTCACAGACAGTGAAGAAGCGGGGAGGACACGAAAGCTGAAGACAGAGGACGGGTGTGCGATTGCTGATCAGGGAGAACAGAGTTACGATACTAGAGACTGGGTAGCTGTGTGATGCCATTTTCACTGCACCCGTGCATGCACATATGCACCTATGGGCACCCCAACAATCCACCCCAGTAGGCTACCAGTGCCATCTAGTGGAGAACGGAGCCATTACACTGAGCCTTGCCCAACTGGGCCAACCTTGCTCTTCAAGAACACAAGTCTCACCACCTACTTTGTTTATGGACTATAAAGCGCTTCATAGTCTGACTTCTACAGGAAAACAGAATAGTTTCAGTACTATTTCAATCTGTTAGTAGGTCCATCTATTCAATTTTCTTTCTTTCTTTTTCTCTTTTACACTACTTTTCTTTTTTGTGAATACAGAAAAAGAAAAAACTCATTTTTACTTTCAATTTTTATAAAAAATATTTTTCTTTAATTTTTTTACTGTATTTTTTACTTTTGTGAAAAATTTTCAAATTCTATCTTACTTCCATCATTTTATTTTAGTCTACTTCAGTGTATTCACCTTTTCATATTTTCAAACGATTTCCTTTTCTTCTTTGTTCATTTTCTTTTTTCTCTTTTTCGTTTCTTTTATTTTTCTTGAATGCAGAAAGAGAAAAACTTAACTTTTACTTTCAATTTCTATTAAAAATATTTTTCTTTATTTTTTAACTATATTTTTTGCTTTTATGTAAATTTTTTAAAATTCTATTTTACTTCCATCATTTTATTTTAGTCTACTACAGTGTATTGACTTTTTCAAATTTTCAAACGATTTCTTTTTTTCTTTTCTCTTTTTTCATTTTCTTTTTCTTGAATACAGAAAGAGAAAAATTCATTTTTATTTTTAATTTTTATTATAAATATGTTTCCTTAATTTTTCGTTTTTATTTTATTTTTTTTAATTTTAATTTTTCTACCTCATTAATTCCTTTTCTCCCTTCAAAATAGCAAAACAAAGGAATTCACCCCAAAAGAAAGAGCACAAATAAACAACAGCTAGGGATTTAACCAACACAGATACAAGCAAGATATCTGAACCAGAACTTAGAATCATGATAATAAGAATACTAGCTGGAGTCAAAGATAGATTAGAATCCCTTTCTGCAGAGATAAAAGAAGTAAAAAATAGTCAGAATGGAATTAAAAATGCTATAACTGAGCTGCAACCACAGATGGATGCAGCAGCAGCAAGGATGGATGAGGCAGAACAGAGAATCAGCAATATAGAGGATAAACTTATAGAGAATATGAAGCAGAAAAGAGAGGGAGATAAGGGAAAAGAGCACGATTTAAGAATTAGAGAAATCAGTGACTCATTAAAAAGGAACAACATCAGAATCATGGGGGTCCCAGAAGAGGAAGAGAGAGAAATAGAGATAGAAGGGTTATGTGAGCAAATCATAGCAGAAACTTTCCTAACCTGGGGAAAGGCACAGACATCAAAATCCAGGAAACACAGAGGACCCCCATTAGATTCAACGAAAACTGACCATCAACAAGACATATCATAGTCAAATTCACAAAATACTCAGGCAAGGAGAGAATCATGAAAGCAGCAAGGGAAAAAAAAAAGTTCTTAACCTACAAGGGAGGACAGATCAGGTTTTCAGCAGACCTATCCACAGAAACGTGGCAGGCCAGAAAGGAGTGGCAGGATATATTCAATGTGCTGAATCAGAAAAATATGCAGCCAAGAATTCTTTATCCAGCAAGGCTGTCATTGAAAATAGAAGGAGAGGTAAAACATTTCCCAGACAAACAAAAATTAAAGGAGTTTGGGACCACTAAATCAGCCCTGCAAGAAATTTTAAGGGGGACTCTCTGAGGGGAGAAAAGATGAAAAAAAAAATAAAATATATATATATACACACATCTATGTGTATATACATACATATATATATATACACACCTATATACATATATATACATATAGGTGTATATATATATATGTGTGTGTATATATATGTATATAGGTGTGTATATATATATATGTGTGTGTATATATATGTATATACGTGTGTATATATGGATATGTGTGTATATATATACACACACATATGTGTATATATATACACACACATATGTGTGTGTATATATATATATATATACACACATATATATGTGTGTGTATATATATGTGTATATATGTGTATACACACATATATATGTGTGTGTATATATGTGTGTATGTATATGTATATGTATATACGTGTGTATATATATGTATATGTGTGTGTGTGTGTGTGTGTATATATATATATATATATATATATGTATGTAAATACCCAAAGCAACAAAGATTAGAAAGGACCAGAGAATACCACCAGAAACTCCAACTCTACAAGCATCATAATGGCAATAAATTCATATCTTTCAGTACTCACTCTAAACATCAATGGATTCAATGTTCCAATCAAAAGACATAGGGTAACAGAATGGATAAGGAAACAAGATCTATATATATGCTGTTTACAAAAGACCCACTTTAGACCTAAAGACACCTTCAGATTGAAAATAAGGGGATGGAGAACCATCTTTCATGCTAATGGTCAACAAAAGAAGGCCGGAGTAGCCATACTTATATCAGACAATCTAGACTTTAAAATAAAGACTGTATCAAGAGATGCAGAAGGGCATTATATCATAATCAAGGGGTCTATCCACCAAGAAGTCCTAACAATTGTAAACATTTATGCGCGAAATGTGGAGCACAAAAATACATAAATCAATTAATCAGAAAAATAAAGAAACTCACTGATAATAATACCATAATAGTAGGGGACTTCAACACCCCACTCACACCAATGGACAGAACATCTAATCAAAAAATCAACAAGGAAAGAATAGTTTTGAATGACACACTGGACCAGATGGACTTAAAAGATATATTCAGAACATTTCATACTAAAGCAGCAGAGTATACATTCTTCTCCAGTATACATGGAACGTTCTCCAGAATAGACCATATCCTGGGACACAAATCAGCCCTAAGTAAGTAAAAAAAGATTGAGATCATACCGTGCATATTTTCACAATGCTATGAAACTTGAAATCAACCACAAGAAAAAATTTGGAAAGGTAACAAATACTTGGAGACTGAAGAACACCTTACTAAAGAATGAATGGGCTAACCAAGAGGTTAAAAAGGAAATTAAAAAGTACATGGAAGTCAATGAAAATGATACCACCACAACCCAAAACCTCGGGGACGCAGCAAAGGCAGTCAAAAGAGGAAACTATAGCAATCCAGGCCTTCCTAAAGAAGGAAGAAAGATCTCAGATATACAACCTAACCTTACTCCTCAAGGAGCTAGAAAAAGAACAGCAAATAAAACCCAAAACCAGCAGAAGACAGGAAATAATAAAGATTAGAGCAGAAATTAATGCTATTGTACCCCAAAAACAGTAGAACAGATTAATGAAACCAGAAGCTGGTTCTTTGAAAGAATTAACAAACTTGATAAACCACTAGCCAGTTCGATCAAAAAGAAAAAGGAAAGGACCCAAATAAATAAAATCAATAATGAAAGAGGAGAGATCACAACCAACACAGCAGAAATAAAAACAGTAATAAGAGAATATTATAAACAATTATATGCCAATAAAATGGGCAATCTGTAAAAAATGGACAAATTCCTGGAAACATAGAATACACACTACCAAAACTGAAACAGGAAGAAATAGAAAATTTGAACAGACCCATAACCAGTAAGGAAATCGAATTAGTAATCAAAAATCTGCCAAAAAACAAGAGTCCAGGGCCAGATGGCTTTCCAGGTTAATTCTACCAAACAGTTAAGGAAGAGTTAACACCTATTCTCTTGAAACTGTTCCAAAAAATAGAAATGGAAGGAAAACTTCCAAATTCTTTCTATGAAGCCAGCATTACCTTGATTCCAAAACCAGAGACCACACTAAAAAGGAGAACTATAGACCGATTTCCCTGATGAACATGGATGCAAAAATCTTCAACAAGATATTAGCCAACCAGATCCAACAATACATTAAAAAAATTATTCACCACGAACAAGTGGGATTTATACCTGGGATGCAGGGCTGGTTCAATATCCGCAAAACAATTAACATGATTCTTCACATCAATAAAAGAAAGGATAAGAACCATATGATCCTCTCAATAGATGCAGAGAAAGCATTTGACAAAATACAACATCCTTTCTTGACAAAAACCCTCAAGAAGGTAGGAATAGAAGGAGTATACCTCGAGATCATAAAAGCCATATGTGAATGACCCAATGCTAATATAATCCTCAATGGGGAAAAACTGAGAGCTTTCGCCCTAAGGTCAGGACAAGACAGGGATGTCCATTCTCGCCAGTTATTCAACATAGTATTGGAAGTCTTAGCTTCTGCAATCAGACAACACAAAGAAATAAAAGGCATTCAAATCAGCCAGGAGGAGGTGGAACTTTCACTCTTCACAGATGACATAATACTCTATATGGAAAACCCAAAAGATTTCACCAAAAAACTGCTAGAATTGATTCATGAATTCAGCCAAGTGGCAGGATATAAAATCAATGCACAGAAATTGGTTGCATTCCTATACACCAACAATGAAGCGACAGAAAGAGAAATCAAGGAATCTATCCCATTTACAGTTGCACAAAAAAACATAAAATACCTAGGAATAAATCTAACCAAAGAGGTGAAAAATCTATACACTGAAAACTATAGAAAGCTTATGAAAGAAATTGAAGAAGACACACACAAAAATGGAAAAAGATCCCATGCTCCTGGATAGGAAGAACAAATATTGTTAAAATGTTGATACTACCCAAAGCAATCTACATATTCAATGCAATCCCTATCAAAATAACACCAGCATTCTTCACAGAGCTATAACAAATAATCCTAAAATTTTTATGGAACCAGAAAAGACCCTGAATAGCCAAAGCAATCTTGAAAAAGAAAACCAAAGCAGGAGGCATCACAATCCCAGACTTCAAGCTGGAATCATCAAGACAGTATGGTACTGGCACAAGAACAGACACTCAGATCAATGGAACAGAATACAGAACCCAGAAATGGACCCACAAACGAACGGCCAACTAATCTGTGACAAAGCAGGAAAGAATATCCAATGGAATAAAGACAGTCTCTTCAGCTAGTGGTGCTGGGAAAAGTGGACAGCAACATGCAGAAGAATGAACCTGGACAACTTTCTTACACCATACACAAAAATAAACACAAAATGGATGAAAGACCTCAATGTAAGACAGGAAGCCATCAAAATCCTCAAGAAGAAAGCATGCAAAAACCTCTTTGATCTTGGCCACAGCAACTTCTTACTCAACACATCTCTGGAGGCAAGGGAAACAAAAGCAAAAATGAACTACTGGGACCTCATGAACATAAAAAGCTTATGCACAGCGAAAGAAACAGCAAAACTAAAAGGGAACCGACAGAATGGGAGAATATATGTGCAAATGACATATCATATCACATAAAGGGTTAGTATCCAGAATCTATAAAGAACTTATCAAACTCAACACCCAAAAAGCAAATAATCCAGTGAAGAAATGGGCAAAAGACATGAATAGACACTTCTCCAAAGAAGACATCCAGATGGCCAACCGACACATGAAAAAATGCTCAACACCACTCATCATCAGGAAAATACAAATCAAAACCACAATGAGATACCACCTAACACCTGCCAGAATGGCTAACATTAACAACTCAGTCAACAACAGATGTTGGTGAGGATGTGGAGAAAGAGGATCTCTTTTATACTGCTGGTGGGAATGCAAACTGGTGCAGCCACTCTGGAAAACAGTATGGAAGTTCCTCAAAAAATTAAAAAAAGAGCTATACTATGACCCAGCAATTGCACTACTAGGTATTTATCCAAGGGATACAGGTGTGCTGTTTTGAAGGGACACATGCACCCCATGTTTATAGCAGCACTATCAACAATAGCCAAAGTATGGAAAGAGCCCAAATGTCCATTGGTAGATGGATGGATAAAGAAGATGTGGTACATATATATAATGGAGTATTACCCAGCAATCAAAAAGAATGAAATCTTTCCATTTGCAACTATGTGGATGGAACTGGAGGGTATTATTGCTAAATGAAATTAGTCAGAGAAAGACATATATCATATGACTTCACTCATATGAGGACTTTAAGACACAGAACAGATGACCATAAGGGAAGAGAAGCAAAATTAATATAAAAATAGGGAGGGGGACAAAACATAACAGACTCTTAAACATGGAAAACAAACAGAGAGTCACTGGAGGGGTTGTGGGAGGGGGGATGGGCTAAATGGGTAAGGGGCACTAAGGAATCTACTCCTGAAATCATTGTTGCACTATATGCTAATTTGGATGTAAATTAAAAAAAATAAAAAATAAAACCTGTTAAAATAAAAATTAAAAAAAAAGAGAGGTGAATCATAAAACAGACTCTTAACTATAAAGAATAAACTGAGGGTTACTGAGGGGAGATGGGTGGGGGGGGATGGGTTAAATGGGTGATGGATATTAAGGAAGGCACTTGTGATGAGCACTGGGTATTATACCTAAGTGATGAATCACTGAATTATACTCCTGAACCTAATATTGTACTGTATGTTAACTAACTGTAATTTTAATAAAAACTTGAAACTATAAAAAATTAATTAAAATTTTCATATAGCATGTAATAGTAAATTCTGAAAGATTTTTGATAAATTGAAAATGAAATATAATCATTTTAATTGTTATCTCCTTGATGTTTATTGAAGGATAAATCTATGTATTTACTAATTGTATACTTTCATGATTTTTGGCTATGTATACTGTCCACTTTTAATATTGGCTTATTGTCTTTTCTTATTTGTAGTAATTATTCACAGATTATGATTATTAATCTTCATTACTATATACATTGCAAACATTTATTTCTAGTTTCCTAAGAACAAATTCACTTGTTTATAATTTTATCACATAAATTTTACTATTTTGCATGAGATCAAACTTGTCAAAATTCCTTTGGTAAATTCAAAATTAAGACCCTTATTACTAATAAAATAATTCCATATTTTGTTTCAATAAATTTGTAAGATTTTTTAATTTAAATGCTTCATATTATTTATAAGTTGAATAATGTCTAAAGTAAGAATTTTTATCTCAAATGGATAAAAGTTCCAAGGCAGTTGTTGAAAATTCCATCCTATCCCCATCGATTAGAATTGTCCCTGCTACCATGTATAAATTGTTATGAAGTTATGAAATTTTTTCGGTGATTATTGTGATACTGTGCTCCAACACTCTTTTAATTATTTTAACATTAAAGTATGTTTTCCATTATTATGAGATAAGTTTTCCTATTGAAATTTTACCCCAAATTTTCTTGGAACATATTTTGTTTGCTCTTCCAGATAAAATTATGATGCTGAATATTTTGCTTGTCCTGCATACCTACTCTCTAAATTTATCTACTCTGTTGTTTGTCCTAAAATGCCAATCTTCATATAATTCATCCACTAGGCTCCGTCATCCTTTGGATTTTATTTGAATTTGGCCAATGGGTGGCAAAGGAAGAGGACTATAAAGAGAGAAGTTGAGATACTTATTCTGGCATCTGCCTCTCTGATGGACTACTATGTATCAGAGGCTAAACACCTGTACCAAAGATACTTACTGCTATAGCAAAGGGCTTATGCCTAAAAATGTAGTCAGATACTGATACTAGTGTTTCCACTTCAGATCTAAACATGGTAGTGGTTTTCTACTATAATCAGTTTCTGGACACTTTACCATCTTCTGGTACTTTTCCTTAAACTTAACCCTCACCTTTGTAAGTAGTCCCTTCCTTAAACTCTCTTCCATCACTCCCATGTAATATGCTGTCTATTTACTTCCAGAAGTCTTACTGATACCTATGGGATTCGAGTCCCATAAGATATTCTGTCAAGATACTAGTTTAGGTGGAATTAAATGTTTAAATATTATAATCTAATTTTTATTCCCCAAGCCTTTATACCATTCCAAAAAATTGTATAGTTGGCCCATAAGGGGTTTGCACTTCTCTCACTAGTTACTGGATACTTAAATTTTAAGTGATGTTTTCCATTATTTAGCAAAATTAGTTATTGTTTCTTACACAAACTATAATATATTGATTAAAAAAAAAGGAAACTGATGCTTGTTGATATAATAAAAAAGGGATTTTGAGGAAAAGATTGATATTTGACCCAAAGTCAATTACAACTACAGTGTCATGGTGAGAATAACAAAAGCATAGTAATTGTTATATTCAAGACTTTTATTCCACAGGAAAAAGTAGTATTGAATAAAATTAGATCAGATGGAAGATCTACAGATGACTTCCTTCTATGCAAGAGATGTTGATCACCAAAGAATTCTCAGTGGCATTATCAATGACTGACTTGATGCAAGCAAATAGAAACATTTAAAGGAAATACTTCAAATAGCAAGAATTGTATGATTACCATCTTCTAAAAATATTTATGATATCTCTGATATCATCCTTTTCTAGCACTATGATTAATCTTGATCTCTATATCTATCTATCTATCTATCTATCTATCTATCTATCTATCTATCTATTTATCTATCTATCTATCTATCTATAGAATAGAATGCCAAGGAAAATCTTGACAGAATATCTTATGGATTTGAATCCCATAAGTATATCTATAGATAGATATAGATATGCCTCTATCTATCTATCTATCTATCTATCATCTATTTATCTATCTACTTATCTATCTATCTATAGAGAGAATGAGGGGGATGGTTTAGTCAAATATACAAATAGGTGTATATATTTCATTTCAGTGGGATATTTTGTGTTTGGAAAGTAAACCATTGTATTTAGCCTGACATTTGCAATCAAAATCTCATTTCCAGTTGTAATGGCAAACTAAACTTATCTCACAAAGTTCCTTAGAGGATTAAAGAGATAATCTAACCTAATCTGAAAGAGACAGTGTTTTATAAGTAGCACTAATTTAATAGAAGAAATTATTTTCATATTTGTATAGGAAAATAAGTTTCTAAGTTTTCACCTGACAATCATATACTTTAATCATAAATTCTACCTAATCAAGGTAATTGTCCATTTAACAATTATACACTGATTAGTTACTTCATTCTAACACTACCTTACCATCCTACATTGATTTCATTTCAATTACTTAAGCAACATTATTTCAGAGATGAATAATCACATACTAAATGGACTGACCCAAGAAAGTATATGGATAGTGTGATGCATTCATCATTTGTATCCAGTCTACTTGATAATTAAATGTATTCATTATTTGAGATAATGATTTACTTCATTAATTTCACAATAATTAATTTTGATTCAGGATATATTCCATTTGGCATATGTTAATGTAATATGGACCAGTGTAGGTAAACTGTTTAAGTAAAGAGATTTATTTTATTATACGCTTTCAGAACATTGGCTATTTATACTTAAATTAGTTTAATCACTCTCTTTGATATTTATGTAAAAGTACACCTTAAAATACCTACTAATTACCCAGTCTTCATTTTTGTGCACAATATTCTGACTTGAAAAACATGTGAAAAGTACTGTTTTTAATATTTTGGTATTTTTAAAAAACAACTTTAAAAAGATATGATAAATCCCATTTGCATTTTTAAATGTAGAATATTAATGTTTTTCCTATAACATTTTGCATACTATTTTTATATTAACAAATTTTATAATATTTATTTGATAATTATTCTGAAACTATTACTTTCATTTTATCATTACTTTTACAAATTCAACCTTCAATGTAAATTGTATACCAATATTTTTCCTACTGCCATCTATTTTTCTAACTTAATGGCTTTTTAAATTATTTGTGGCACATGATATCTAGTGAATTATCTAATTTTTCCCCATGTGCACAAATTATTTTCTAACACTCTTTATTTCAAAAAAATACTAGCCTTTCCCCACGGATGCATGGTACTTGCTGTTATATAGTACACACTATTCTTCTGCACGTTAGTGTTTTTTATAAGCTAACACCCTAATAAAAACCTAAGCCAAAAGTATTAGAAAGTTGTTAGAACTTTTATAAGTAAACTTACAGCATGTGTTAAGAATGATATAATTACACACATTGATGAAATACTTCTAATTCAAGAATTCTTCCGAAGGAAATAATCAGGTAAGTAGTTAGGTGCATTAAATATTCAAAGCTGAGCATGTAATATTTTATGCAACTTACATGATAATCAAAAGAGAAATAAATTATAATAAATCATAGAATATGTTATGCTTCCACTAAAATTCAGAACTCTTAAAACTGTTATTGACATGAAATATGCTCATTTTATAAGGGCCAGTGAAAAAGAATTCCATTAACTCTATAGTATTCAACTTTGACAAAATACATAAATATTATTTACTTCTGAATTAAAAACCTGGAAAACGTAGGAAAAGCTTAATAATTAATTCTATAAGAGTATAATTATAAGTTACTTATGTTTCATAATCTTCTGTTTCCCAAAATGTACACATTGAGTATATGTATTACTTTCAAAACTAGATGTCTGGAGGCCTCTGAGAACAAATAGCTGTGCAGCATGCTGCTTTAGCTGAAAACTCATGGTACAGCAGACAGAGGCCAATGTAGCTTGGTGGCCTCTCCCTCACAGGGAAGGAGAATTGTAGTTCATGATTATTCAGTGCTCTGGTTGCCGTTTTGGTAGGCCGCCTGACAGACTGGCTTCTTCCTCATTTGTTTTGGACCATGGGTAGGACCTGGCATCCTCTACGTGCATGGGAGCTGCTAAGAACAAAAAAGAACTGAGCGGCATGCTGCTGCTTCAGAGGACCCATGGTACAGCAGAGGATACAGCAGATGGTGCAAGAGATTATGAGTTCCTAAAAAAAAGTAACCAGCAAATTCCTCTAATTAGGAATCTACACACACAAATCCAGAGAAGACACATGCACGGAAAAGGTTTGAGAGGCCCCCAGACTCTCTATCTAGACTGACCAGTAAAGGTTTTCCCCTGTACATTATCATTTATAAAGACTGGGAGAGGTGAATGTTTTTCCAAATGTACAAATATGGAAAAATAGCCAAAGAAAATGGACAAAATAAATCTTCAGAAACCAACCCCTAAAAATGGAAATATATGAATTACCTGACAAAGAATACAAAATGACCTGTATAAATAGGTTCAGAAAGTAAAAGCTAGCAAGATGGTAGAATAGAAAGTCTCAGACCCATTTTCCCCTCAGAGAAGTGGAATTAACATTACACAACTAATTGCCTTTATGAGAAATCCAGAAACCAATTAAGAAGTTCTTACATTGTAGGCAAGCACAAAACCAACCACATAAAAACTGGTAGGAAAATTCATGACACTTTGTCACCAGACCCCACCCGGTCATGTCATGGCATGATTGCAAAGAAACCACTAACACCCAACTTCTCTCTCGGTAGGGAAAAGAATGGAATGTACATACAATGTTCTGACTTTTTGGAAGCTGCCCAGGAGACTGATTTCTATCTTGCCTGAATTTAAGTACTGACAGAAAGAGATGCCAGGTTGGGATCCAGTGGGAACAAAAACGTTCAGCATGCCCCAGAATTTATAGTACCACAGACAGACACTAGGTAGGGATCATTAGCAGAATTTGGCAAACCTCTTCAATAAGGAGATTATGCATATAAACCCAGAGAGAATACATCCCCAGAAAAGACTTGAAAGAGCCCCACCTGGGCCGATTGAAGGAAAATCTGCCTATGCAAAAACCATGATGCAAAAACTAAAGAAATTATTGATTTTTTTTTTAAATTCCAAAGTTCCAACAGAAGATAATAAAGTATATAAAGAAGCAGGGGGATGTGGCCCATTCAAAGGAACACATTAAATCATAAGAAACTGACCCTAAAGAAATGGAGATGTATGAATTATCAGACATAGAATTAAAAAAAACCCCACAACATTATAGAGATGTTCAATAAAGAATACAGACAGGCAGTTAAGTGAAACCAGGAAAATGATATAGGAACAAAATAAGAATATCATCAGAGATAGAAACAATGAAGAAGAGCCAAACTGAAATTCTAGGATTAAATAATAAAATAAGTGAATTGGAAATTTCACTAGACGGACTTTATGCCTCTTGACCAGACAACAGAAAGAATCAGTAAACTTGAAAATAGCACTTGTGAAATTACTGAGGCACAGGAGCTAAATGAAAAATAATAAAAAAGAATAAAGAGAGTCTGAAGGACTTGTAGGACACCATCAAATAGAACAACATGCATATTATAGGAATTCCAAAAAGGGATGAAAAGAGAAAGGAGCAGAGACCCTATGTGAAGGAATAATGGCTAAAACTTCTCAACTTTGAGAAAAAAATGAATATATAAATTCAAGAAACTCAATTCACTCCAACTAGGATAAATATGAAAAAGCATACATATAGGCAAATCATAATGAAATTGTCAAAAGTCATGAGAGAATTTTGAAAGCAGCAAATAAAAGCAACTTGTCACATACAAAGTAGATCCAGGGATCTGCTGTATAGCACTGTGTGTATAGTTGACAATACTGTACCCCTAAAAGTCATCTAAGTCTCATGTTTTGTGTTTTTTTATTATAGCAACGGAAAACAAATCGGTATTCAGATTTAACTTGAGTTACTAATATTTTTCTCATTTTTTCTCCGTTGAAACATATCCTAACACACACACACACACACACACACACACACACACACACACACACAACTTTCCTACCAACAAAAATTCCTTCAGTTTTTGAAACAGTGTTATTCAATCATTGACCTAAGAGAGATGGCACATAATTTTAACTTTGACAAAGTAATTTTTCTCTATTTAAATTCCAGAATTATAATCACACCAGATGTGTTTACAAAGATAAATGAGAAAAATCTCAGAAATGTTTTTAGTTAAATTTTTAGAGTTGTTGAAAATACATTATTTTCCAAGTTGGAAGACTTGATCTTATTGCCCTTCTTATGTAAAAATTCAGCTATAGAAACAAAAATAACCAGTTTAATTATTTAATTTAACTAAACCCTTAGCACGTACCTCTTTTCATGCACATAATGCTACTTGTCATGTTTTTAAAAAGCTTGAAATATAGTTACCTAGATAAGGCAAATAATAAAAAGATAAGCAGATAGAAGAAAGTTAAATGTTACTGAGTTACAAATAAATTTTTGTTGTTGTTTTTTCTCTTTTGGAGTTACAGGAACATCTACACAATGTCATGCAATGCAAAAAGCAAGCAGACACTCAATATTTTTGTTCATATGGTGTGAAATCTGGACTTGACTTTGGAATGTGTCACTATTCTAAGAAGCTTTCAAACTGGAGGACATGAATTTTTTTTTTAATTTATTCAAATCATTTTAAATTGGTGTAATTATTCAAAAAAAAGAGAAAAGACATAATCCACTGAAAGGGCATCAAAATAAGTTATGCAGACCCATGCATATTACCTTTATCAAAATATAAGCATTTACAAAAATATATATATAATATATGTTATATGTATATATGTATATACATATATATGTTTATATATATAAACATTTATAAGCCATGTAGAATCTTTTTCCTGATTGGTTAATCTTATCTCTAATATTTTCAGAATCTACAATTTTCACTATTAATTTATTTCTCACAGAACAATGTAATTGTGTAATTAATCAGCATTTGTTAATAAAGTATTAGAATTAAATTTCGGTAAAATTATGTTAACTTTCTGTATTAGATAGATAAATGATAGATATAGACAGATAAATATCTCATTTCCTATTGAGAGAAAGTTAATTTTTCCTGTGGCTACAAAAGATCTAAATCAAAATTCTAGAGATGAGAGCTAAAATTTCTGATATGAAAAATTCAATGGATATGATTTGTAGTAGATTAGACAGTGCAGAAAAAATATTGATAAAATGGATACATAGTAATATAAATAATCCAAAAAAGAACAGAGGGGGAAAGAAGAATCAAACACACACACACGCACACACACACACACACACACACACACACACAGGACAGTGCAATAGTGAAATAGCAGACAAGTTCAATGGGCCTAACATACATGTAACTAGGGTACCCCAAAAAGGAGTGACTATTTGAAAAAAACATAGTGGGTCAAACAGTCCACGTTTGATTAAAGAAAATTTTCCACCCAATAACAGCAGAATACAGGTTGTTAACAAGTGCACAATGAAACACTACCACATAGACCATATTATGGACCACAAAACAGGTCTCAACAAACTTAAAGGAATTTACATCATATAAAATATGTTCTTTGATCAAAATAGAATTAAATTTAAAATCATTAACTGGAAAAAAGTACTTGGAAGCTTAACAACATATTTCCAAATAAACTTGAGTCAAGAAGAAATCAAAGGAAAATTACAAAGCATTTAGAGTGGGATGAAAACAAAGACCAAGAACCAATATTTTTACAGTACATCCAAAGCAGTACATACAGGGAATAGCATTAAATGGCTATATTAAAAAAAAAGATCTTAGATCAACAATCTCAGTTTCTACCTTAAGACACCATAAGATTGTATTAAACTCAACATAAGAAGAAAAAAGGAAATAATAAAGATAGGAGTAGAAATCAATAAAACAGAATAGAGCAAAATATAGAAAATAAATAAAAACCCAAAGCTGGTCATTTGAGAAGATCAATAAAATTAATATACCTCAAGCCAGACCAATCACAAGAGAAAATTTTTAAACTGTAGAGATAAATACTATTACTATCCCTATTTACAAAGGAGAAAAATAAGGCACAAAGAAGTTACATGATTTGTCCAATACCTCAGTAATAGTAGTGTAGCCAGAATTCAAACCCAAGTGGTCACCCTCCTTTAGTGATGCTCTTAAATGTGTATTATTCTACATAATGTATATGTATAATTACAAATTTATATCAATTAAAATTTCCATAGCTACATACTTATATGGATATGATTCAGTAAATAATTATACATCACTAAAATCAATCTCTATACACATTCTGGCACTTTTTCACTTTTCAGTATTTCTTGGACATCTATATACATCTGAATACATGATTTGGTTCATTCTTCATATTGGTAGCTTCCCACTGAATAAATGTTCCATAATTTATTTAACTAGACCCTTCTTGATGGACATTAATTTGTTTCCCATTGCAAAAAAAAAGTGCAATAAAAATTATTGTACATATATCTTTGAATAAACAAGTGCATGTTTATGGGTACTATAAATATTAGAAACAGAATTTGCTAGTATAAAGATTTTTATTTTTTACATACTGCCAAATTAGTCTTGAAACATGTATCAGCTGACATGCCCACCTAAAATGCATAAGATTCCTGCTTTCTAACTTCCTAGAAAATCTTGTGTATTCAAATATTTTCAATGTTTTTCAATGTGATAGATAGAAAATTCTTTTTTTTAAGTTATTTATTTATTTTAAGGGGGTGGAGCATGAGCAGGGGAGGAGCAGAAAGAGAGAGGGAGAGAGAGAATCCCAAACAGGCTCCGTGCTGTCAGGGAGGATCCCAATGCAGGGTTGGATCTCATGAACTGGAGATCATGACCTGAGCTGACATCAAGAGCCCGATGCCCAAGTGACCAAGCCACCCAGGTGCCCCAAAGATAGAAAATCCTAATCAAAATCAAATTTTCAAAATTATGAGTGGGGGCAAATGGGTGGCTCAGTCTGTTAAGCATTCCACTTTGGTTCAGACCATCAAATCTCATGATTTGTGAATTTGAGCTCCACATCGGGTTTTCTGCTGTGAGCTTTCTGCTTCAAATCCTCTGTCCTCTCTCTTTGCCCCTCCTCCTGTTGGCATGTGTGCACATTCTCTCTCAAATAAACATTTTTTAAGAATCTTTAAAAAGAAAACAAAATTATGAGTGAAGTTGAATTACACAAGGTTTTCATTCCCTGAGAACCGTCTTTTTTTTTTTTTTTTTTTTTTTTTTTTTTCATTTAAGACAGGGAATACTTTATGCAGTCCTATCAGAGAAATGGACAGTTTGGGTCTGGAACAAAGCACTGTATTTTATTTTATTTTTAAAATTTGTTAATGTTTTTTATTTTATTTTTGAAGGAGAGAGAGAGACAGAGCATGAGGTGGGGAGGAGCAGAGAGAGAGGGAGACACAGAATTCGAAGCAGGCTCCAGGCTCTAAACTGTCAGCACAGAGCCCGATGCGGGGCTTGAACCCACAAACTGTGAGATCATGACCTGAGCTGAAGCCAGATGCTCAACCGACTGAGCCACCCAGGCGCCCCACAAAGCACTGTATTTTAAAGCATAGGTCAGTAATTGTATACAAAAGTACACTGTTACATACAAACTAACTGACCAAGCACAACTTTTCAATGTTTAAAATAGAATAAGCTTCCCTGTAAAAACAGCACCTTTGTGACATTTTTAACTTTAGTATTTCTCTCCTTCTTCACCCTCTCCTTCAACAGAATCCACACCAACCTCCTCATAATCTTTCTCAAGGGCAGCCATATCTTCACCGGCTTCATAAAACTCTCCCTCCTCCATGCCTTTACCACATACCAGTGAACAAAGGCACATTTGGCAAATATTGGGTCAAACTTGTGGTCCAGGTGAGCGCTGGCCTCAGTAGTGGCTGTGATGTTGCTCAGCATGCACACTGTACTTTAACCAGGTCTCCACCAGGTATCACTGTGGGAGGCTGGTAATTAAAGCCAACTTTGAAGTCAGTGGGGCACCAGTCCACAAACTGGATGGTATGCTTGGTCTTGAAGGTGGCAATGGCACTGACATCTTTAGGAACTACATCACCACAGTGGAACAGGCAGCAAGCCATGTGTTTACCATGGCAAGGGTCACATTTCACCATCTCATTGGCCGTCTCAAAGCATTCATTGGTGATCTCTGCTACAGGCAGCTGTTCAAGGTAGGCTTTCTCAGATGAGATGACAGGAGCATATTTGGCCAGAGGGAAGTGGATGTGGGGACAAGGCACCAGGTTTGTCTAGAATTTTGTCAGATGAACATTCAGGGTTCCATCAAATCTGAGGGAAGCAGTGATGGAGGACACAATTTAACTTAACAACGTATCAGGTGAGTGTAGTTTGGAAGTTCAATAACAAGGTTTCTACCACAGATGTCATGGAGCTCCCAGCACCATTGCCAATCCAGACACCAGCCTGGCCAACATGGATAGAAATGCATTCATGCATGATAGTTGCTTTGCAGCTGCTGATTAGATGGGGAGAAGAGGAGAGGTTGTTCCTTCTTATAGTGTGACTCCTATGTGGTCAATATAAGAGAACCTAGCAAAACCTTTTTGTTCTCTTTTTCTTTCATTCTCTTTTTCCCCTCTCTTTTTCTCTCTCACTCTGTCTCTTTCTCTCTCCCTATCCCCTTTGAGATTTTACAACTATCAGTAACAGCCACTTTTATATTAAAATGATCTATTTCTCATGTGTACAGCAAATTTATTAGACTACTATTTGTATACTAATACTTTATGGAACATTTTTTCATTTACAATACTAAATTTTTATTACTCTGAGATTAATATTTTAATTTATGTCTTTCACCTTTTTCTTTTATCATGTTCTAAAGGACTTCTTCCATCAAAGGTTAGAAGATGAATTTTCCATTGTTTTCTTACAGCAATCTTATGACATCATTATTTACATAAAGGTTTTAAATAAACCTGAAAGTTTTTGTTTCTGTTCACTACTTGTCTAACAATCAGGTATTTAATATATTATCTTTTACCTACTCTTTTGAAATAATATCTCCATATTATACTAAATTGCCATGTTTTCTCCCTTAGTCTTTCAATTAGTACATCTACCAAATAAAATATTTGATTTATATTACATTCTCTCAATATTTTAAAAATATTTTTAAAGTTTTCTAATTTAATTTTGTTTATAGATATCAGTATCAATATAATCAACTTAAAAAAATTCTTCCTGCTGTCTTTTATTAAGTTTATATTAAGTTAACAAATTTAGTGAAAGAAGACATTTTGGGAGTAATGTATTTTCTTATTCAAGAATAAGTTTTATCTCATTTATTGTCTTATTTTATGTAGTTGAGTTGACTTTTATATATAGTTCTTATTAAGTGTATTTCTAGATATTTAATATTTTTGGTTGCTATTATATATGTAACTTTTCTTTCTTTAAATTTTATAAATAGCTTTTAAAACAAGTTTAAACATTAACCTTGCCACCAGTAGTTTCACCAAATTCCACAGTCCTAATAATTTTCTCATTGATTTCACAAATATTCAAGTATGCAATAATATAAGTAAATAATCATGATTTTACCACCTCTTTTTACAAGCTCATGCTATATACTTATTTTATTTAAAAATGTTGTATAGAATATTGAATCACTTGTGAGTACCTGAAACTAATATTGCACTGTGTGTTTACTAACTGGAATTTCAATACAAACTTAAAAAATAAATTAATATGTTAGTAAGTTCATCACTTTAATAAGAATTCTTCTGGTATTTACTGTTAAACATAGGTAACATATTTTTCAAGATCTAGATCATTTACCATGTTATAGAACTTTTCATCTGTTCTCATTTTGTAAGGAATTTGTGTCAGAATTTCCTCAAAGGCTTTTTAGCTGCCATGAACACAGATTATGGTTCTACCTTTGATCTATATTTTAGTTAAATAGACTAACGGCTTTAAAAAAATATATTGAGCTAGTTCTCACTGAATATCTAGAATGAACCAATTTCTTTTTTGGTGCATTATTCTTTAAAGCACTGCTGGATTATGTTTTCCAATATAAGTTTTATGATATTTATACTGATATACACATTTGAGATTCCTAGTCTCTTTTTAATATGTTTATATACATTTTTACATTATTTTTATCAGTTTTAACTTCCATCTTATACTAAATTTGAAAGATAGCATTGGTATCATCTGCTCCTTAAAAATTTAATCAAATTAATTAATTTTAGGCATATTAAAATATTCATACTATTATTACAGTGTGCTTCTGGTACTCAGTAAGGACTTTTCCAATATTCTAGAAAAGGATGCTATGCTATCTCAGTCTTCTGAGACAAACAGACAAAACAAATACCAACAGTTTACAGTAGAAAATGCGAGGGCTAGGCCAAATTTTTTCGATGTACCATTATTCAAATTATTTCTGTTGCTGACATATTTTCTCTACTGCCATTGTATAAGAAAAGTAACTAAAAAAGTTAGAAATGTGAATTTATATGACTATGTAATTTATTTTTCTATTTTTTTAAACAAGTAATGTAAAAAATCTTCAGGTAACTTTAAATCTAATAAAGAGAGCATAAGAACAAAGTCTAAGGTATCAGATCTCCCTGTGATAAACAAAAACGTCGCTTAGGCAGTTTATGCAGGATACTAAATAGGTGGTTGAGGTGGTTTGTTAAGTGATATTCTTGTGTTCACATGCATTAAAAACTACTGATAGTTCCCTCATGATTAAAAGATTTGCTCAAGCAATGAATATTATATTTCTTCTCTTCAAAACTGTGACTTAAATATTTGACAAATAAAATGAATAAATAAGGGGCCAAAGTGCTTCTTGAGAATAACTACTTAAGCACATAAACAACATTATTGTGCATAAAATGCTAAATAATTATTATCACATTATTCAGAAACATGTCATTTATTCTTGGATAGCAACTCAAATTTGATTTATATTTTATATTCCATGGCAAACATTATCTCAAGATAAGTTCCAGCAATATTTTCTAAAATAATATTTGTCAAACAAACATAGCGGATTAATATTAATATAGTATGTGCAAAAAAGAAGCAAACCTCTCAAGTTCAATATCACTTTGTCCTCTCTGAAATGGAATTTAAGTATATGGTATTTTAATATAAAGGCTTGCCAAGCTTCATGCGTGAAGAATTGACTTAATGTTAAAATAAACATTAGAAGATAGGACTACCATTGCAAAAATGATCAAAAACTAAATAATAAAAATAATTCAGAAAATTAAAAGTATGCAATTTGAGATCTTAAGCCTAAATTTATGTCAATTCCCATATTCTTCTCAGAGCTATAACTATCTTCTAAAAGCTCCTGTAAGATATAGGTGTCTATAGGGACCAAAAGGGAAATATAAGTCTTTGACAGGGGTGCCCTCTCCTAATCCAAGATTTGTTTTGGTTCAATAAGAGACTTTTATTGAGTATTATTATCTGAAACTTTTAAGTCTTCCAAAATGCTAGATTTAATAAAGGCATGAAAATAACACTGTTTTTATTAAAGTTTGAAAGTCAAAACATGAGCTTATGAATAATTAATGACTCACATGGCTGTCATTTGCATGTAGAAATGCACATAATTAAAATAGTAAGTAAGAATGCTATAGGTGGGGATAGACTGCACCTAGCAGAGTTTTATTTTTCTCTTCTTTTTATGAGCAATGTAAATCCCCATTTTATTTCACAGGAACTAAGATCTGCTCCTTTTTTCATCAACTAGTAGCTTGGAAAACCTTGAGTAAACACTTGTTTGAGGTCCAAAATGTATAGCAATGCCACTGATATAAATTCAGTAGTGCCAATATCTAACCATGTGGCTCTTGACCTAAGAGGATATAGCAGTGAGAAATGGTTAAAACAAAAGCACTGGCACCTTGGAGTAAGGTATCAATGTAAGCAATAAATAGATTATTAACTCAAAGCACTGATACGTTGCTTTTAGGAGACAGTGCACAAGTGAGTAACTTGCTTTTAAAAATGGGAGCATCTTCCGGGTGTCGCTCAGTCCAGGAAATAATAGACATGACAGATGATGGATAGATGGATGATAGATAGATAGATAGATAGATAGATAGATAGATAAGAGATAGATAGATAGATAATAGATACATATTGATATAGATATATTGATTTTTGCTTTCTTGAAACTATGGAAACCTAAAAACTCTTCTTATAATAATCCTGAGCAAGGGACATTCTAGAGATTCCAGAATATTCAGGCAGGGGATCATATTTCATGAAGTCATATAAAGGCAGTTGTAAATATAAATGCATGACACAATATCATTAGAAATTCTGAGGGACGTGCCTGAGTGGCTCAGTTGGTTAAATGTCTAACTCTTCATTTCAGCTGGGGTTATGATCTCAGGGTTTGTGAGATCGAGCCCCAAATCCAGCTCTGTGCTGACAGCATGGAGCTTGCTTGGGATTCTCTCTCTCCCTCTCTCTCACATGCCCCCATGCATGTATGTGCTCTCTCTCAAAACAAACAAACAAACAAACAAACATAAAAAAAGAAACATCACTTCTGAGAAATTTAGAGGAAGATCTGCAATTTGAAGACCAAACTTAGCAGAAGCTAGGTCTATTTAGGTACCAGGAAATGACAGATCTGATGCAAGTTACAGAATATCCCATTAGGATATAGCAGCAGAGATGATTTAGGGTCATGAGGAAATAAAATCACAAAGAAGACAAGCATATCTGTGTCCAAAAGGAGGCAGTCCCCTGGTTAATTCTGCTCGAGTACTACGCAAATAACTTCAAAAAAGGTTAGGTAATGCCACACTTCCTTGGATGAAGTGTGCTTTTTTGTTGTCCCAGCATCTCTGTAAAGACACACTCATCCCCTTTGGCTGTCCAAGTTGTTCAAGGAGAACTCTACCATTTTCCAGGGGCAGGGCTGTGATTCAGCTCCAGCTGAACAACAAAGTCCCTCTCCTGGCCAGAGTGAATTGTTAAGAGTGTATATATGACTCCAGCCCAGCCAGTGAGTCTTATTAGATTTTTCCTGGAACAATCAGGAACAGACTTTTTCACAGGGATTGTCTGCTGTGAAAAAAATGTATCCCCTAGATATTTTTGGCCATAACATGGGGAAACTTGCTGGAGAAGAGAATTAACACAAAGCAAAACAGACCCAAGGATTGGAACAAATAATCACAGTGCAATTAGTTCAGATTTTGGATTGAGGTTGCCTGAAAGTAACTGGAACTTCCCAGTTATATATACCAATAAATTACTTTGAGTTTATTAGTATTTTTTCTCTTGATTCCTTGAGTTTGATTTCTGTCATTTAAGAGGCAACTATATTGAATAAAACACATTAAAGTAATAATTCATGAAGCCTTCCTGGAATATCCTTGCTAGGCTCTGATCATTTAAATTTTTAGGAAGAGTTTTCTTAAAGACTCCATTTAACATATGTACCAAAGTAAAAGACGCTTTAAAATATGGTCCATTCCCGTGTCTCATTGAATATTTGCAGCTAGTAAATTACACTTTAGCATGTCCATGTACTTCAATTACCATCAAATAAACTGTATTCTGGACAACAGTTGATTGTGTTTGTTTCAACACACAAAAATGCTGTTCATTTCATTTGCATTTTTCATTGTAATTATAAGTTTTAATCAAATATTAAGCCAATAAATATTCTATGTAAAAAAGAGTTTGTTTCTATGAAATCTAAACATGAATGCATCAGAAAGATCTAACAGTTATGAGTTGCCCAAGAAAATATCCTAATTAGGTAGAGGTAAGAACTTGGGAAAAACAAACAAAAAAACTAATCTTCACAAAATATTTTATTTCTTGTTCCTCTTTAAATGGATTAATAATTAGAATTCACGGGTGTATTAAAAAATGTGCATCCATATTCAAAGAGGCCTTCACCCTCCATCAAAACATGGAAAATAGGGAATAGGTGGAATATTTTAAATTAAAATAAAATTCTTAAGCTACCTAAATGTCATTTTACACATTTAATTTTTTTTTCAATTATGTTACCAGTTACTAGTTATAACATACCAGCACATCTGTACATTTTTAGCCTTTTAAAAGTTAATGTGCCTGGTTTTCAATTTAACAATGTATATCTTTACAGTTCTTTTTCAGTTCCTTAATACAGATTTTAAACTCAGTAAGGATGCGTACTGTTTCCGGTGACTCTATAAGAGTTCTGGGTCTTACATATTGCAATGCTTACTGATAGAGATGCAATTCCTTTTAATGATACCATTCTTTGCTATGTCTAGTCTCTTGTGTATATATACATGTACGCAGAAATAAACATTTTATAAAAGTTTCCATTCTTGAGAATATTAATAAAATAATTTTTAAATATTTTATAACATAAAAAGTATAATAATATTAATATTTTTTATATACATATATATTTTAAACTACAAGTAGTGCTGAGTCATGGATGACTGATTTACAGAGTTCTCCACATGTTAATAATTATTTAGTTAAATCAGGTGTCCAAGAAACAAAGAAAACACCTTGTTTTACTTCCATTATTTTTTATTTTATATTTTTCCTCACATTTCCAGCACCTGTTTGTCCTACTTAAATGCCAATCCAAGATAAGGTGTTTGGTGCTGGGATGTTATATGTAGAAAGAGAAAGGGAGAGAGGGATGGAAGGCCACCACATATGGTTCCACAGGTTATTCACTGTGTAAGGCACCTGGCTGCAGGTGTTAGTGTGGTTGAAACACAGCTCAAGACCCAATCACCAGGCTGTGCATACTGGCACAGAGCTATATCTGCTGAGAGAAAGCTGTGCCTTTTTCCCATTTACATAAAGGTGATATGTAGTCTAGAACAATTTCCTTAGCTACTCCTCACTCTGCCCCATATTTGGATTGTCTTCTATCCTCATTCTGTTTTTCTCCAACAAGCCTAGGACCCAATTATCTTTACTAACTTTATAACCCAAACTTCTTTCAAACTATGACTTTCTGGGTAATATATTTGAATATAATTCAGGACTGTATATATCCCAAAACTTATAATTTCATTTACGCTATTCTTTGTAAGGCCTAACTGAAAACAAAACCAAAACCAAAACCAAAACCAAACCAAAACAAAAAAGCAAGGGGAAATATTGTTATCCTCATAACCATATATCTATTTAACCATATATCTATTTCTCAATTGTTTATTATAGCAATATAAATTTCTTGAAACAGCAGTTGGGTGTATCCTTCGGAAAGAGAGAGCAGGGGAAATTCTATAAACTGCATGTGATCTAACAAGAGCATGGGGACTACAGAGGTCTGGCCAGCAGCAGAAGCAGAGTAGTAAACATAGACATTGATGAAGGAAGGCTAACCTTCATAGCTCACAAAGGTAAATATGTGAAATGATAGTGACCTGACTGGAGTTAAAAAAAAAAAAAATTAAACTCCAGATTTTGTTCTGCCTGGAGTCTAACATGCCTACCTCTGCTAATAATAGGCAGATGTGATTTTTCCAAATACCAAAAAAAACTCTTAGAGAAATAATATACTGGGTGGAACATTTTCCATTATATTTTATAATGAAAATATAATAGAAATAATATAATGAAAAGAAGATTCATTTTCTTCATTTCAATTCTGGATTTCAAATATGACATTTACCAAAAGCCTAACCTTGGAAAAATAAATTTTTGAGCTTTAGTTTCCCTTAATAAAGTTTCTATTTATTTTTTTTAAGTGTATTTATTTCTGAGAGAGAGAGAGAATAAGTAGGGGAGGGACAGAAAGAGGGGGAAAGAGAGAATCCCAAACTGACTACACACTGTCAGTATGGAACCTGATGTGGGTCTCAATCTCATGAAGTGTGAGATCATGACCTGAGGCAAAATCAAGAGTCAGATGTTTAATATACATATTTGTAAAGAGGGCCTAGTTGTGTGGAATATCAAATTACCTTTATGACAAAAAAGGTGTAGCAATGTAGTTATAATCTTAATATTAAAAATCAGATTTATAAAGTGATTTGAAGACTCTTTTCTCAAATAAATTGTTAAAGGATGCCTTTAAATGCGAAGCTCCCTGGTAATTATAGAAAACAGCTTAGTTTGTGTAATTCTACATTAGTAAGTTTAGAAATACAAATATCACTTTGTAAGATTCATTAACATCTATGGAGATAAAAGTTTGTGGTATCCCACAAGTTTATTACTCTGATAATGTCAATACAGTCTGCTGAAATAATGAAAATACAAATATTACGTGTAAATATGTTTTCATTTTGTGAGATTATCTTAACCCTCCCATACCTGACACATACTCTTTCTCATCTGTAAATGTGTAATTCCAGAGAAATTTAGGACATTCAAATTTCACAGCAAAGAAAACAAAACTATAATGACATAGTTTATTTTCTAAGCTATAGTCACCGTTTAAAAGTAGTTGTCACTAAAATGATAAATGAGATCTTTAAAAAAGTAGCCATATAGTCAATCTTTGCTATTCAGTAGTTTAAAAAAAAATCCAGTCCTACAAACCTATTACACCATTGTTTTTGTCCTTTTTTTTGTTTTGCAATATCAAAAAACACTTATTTCCTGTGTTGTTAATTTTAGGCATTCTGACTGGTGTGGTGATCTATCATTGTAATTTTGATTTGTATTTCCCTGATGATGAATGATGTCAAACATTTTTCATATGTCTGTTAGCCATTTGAATGTCTTTTTTGGAAAAATATCTGTTCATGTCTCCTGCCCATTTTTCAACTAGATTATTTCTTTTGAATTTGATAAGTTATTTATAGATTTTGGATACTAACCCTTTATCAGATATGTTATTTGCAAATATCTTCTCCCATTCAAAAAGTTGCCTTTTAGTTTTGGTGATTGTTTCCTTCGATGTGCGGAAGCCTTTTTATCTTGATGAAGTCCCACTAGTTTATTTTTTCTTTTGTTTTCACTGCCTCAGAAGATATAGCTAGCAAGAAGTTGCTATGCCTGATGTCAAAGATGTTGCTGCATATGTTCTCCTCTAGAATTTTGAAGGTTTCAGGTCTCACATTTGGGTCTTTGATCCATTTAGAATTTATTTTTATGTATGGTGTAAGAAAGTGATCCAGTTTTATTTTTCTTCATTTTTTTTTGTTTTGTAATATCAGAAAACACTTATTTGCTGTGTTGTTAATTTTAGCCATTCTGATTGGTGTGAGGTGATCTATCATTGTAATGTCTGTCTAATTTTCCCAACACCATTTGTTGAAGAGGCAGTCTTTTTTCCTTTGGATTTTCTTTCCTGCTTTGTTTAAGATTAGTTGACCATATAGTTGTGGGTCAATTTCTGGGGTTTCTATTCTGTTCCATTGATCTGTGTGTCTGTTTTGTGCCAGTACCATACTGCCTTGATCACTACAGCTTTGTAATATAACTTGAAGTGTGGGAATTGTGATGCCTCCAGCTTTGCTTTTCTTTTTCAAGATTGCTTTGGCTATTTGGGATCTTTTGTAGCTCCATACAAATTTTAAGATTGTTTGTTCTAACTCTGTGAAAAGCGCTGGTGGTGTTTTGATAGGGATTGCATTAAATGTGTAGATTGCTTTAGGTAGTATAGACATTTGAACAATATTTGTTCTTCCAATCCATCAGCATGGAATGTTTTTCAATTTTTTTGTGTTTCCTCTTCAATTTCTTTCATCAGTGTTCTGTAGTTTTCGGAGTACTGATCTTTTACCTCTTTGGTTAGCTTTATTCCTAGGTATCTTATGGTTTTTGGTGTAGTTGCAAAAGGGGCTGATTCCTTGATTTCTTTCTTCTTCTTCATTATTGGTGTATAGAAATGTTACAATTTCTGTACATTGATTTTATATCCTATGACTTTACTGAATTTGTGTATCAGTTCTAGCAATATTTTGGTGGAGTCTTTGCATTTTCTATATAGAGCATCATGTCATCTGCAAATAGTGAAAATTTGACTTCTTCCTTGTTGATTTGGATGTCTTTCTTTTCCTTTCCTTTCCTTTCCTTTCCTTTCCTTTCCTTTCCTTTCCTTTCCTTTCTTTTCCTCTTCTTTTCTTTTTCCCTTTTCTTTTTTTTCTTTTCTTTTCTTTTTTCCCTTTTCTTTTTTCTTTTCTTTCTTCTTTCTTTCTTTCTTTCTTTCTTTCTTTCTTTCTTTCCTTTATTTTTTTTGTCTGATTGCTGAGTCTAGGACTTCCAGTACTATGTTAAATAACAGTGTGAGAGTGGACATCTTTGTCTTATTCCTGACCATAGAGGCAAAGTTCTCAGTTGAGGACATTAGCTGTGGGTTTTTGGTATACAGCCTTAATCATATTCAGGTATGTTCCCTCTAGTCCTACTTTATTAAGGGTTTTTATAACAAATGGATGTTGTACTTTGTCACACAATTTTTCTGCTTCTATTGAGAGGCTCATATAGTTCTTATTCTTTCTTTTATTTAAAAAATTTTTTAATCTTTATTTATTTTTTGAGAAAGAGAGAGAAAGAGACAGAGTGTGAGCAGCGGGGGGGTTGGGGGAAACAGAGAGAGGGAGACACAGAATCCTAAGCAGGCTTCAGGCTCCAAGCTGTCAGCACAGAGCCAGATGCGGGGCTCGAACCCACGAACCGTGAGGTCATGACCTGAGCCAAAGTTAGATGCTTAACTGAGTCACCCAGGCACCCCTCTTTCTTTTATTAATGTGGTATATCACATTGATTGATTTGTAAATATTGAACCAACCCTGCAGTCCAGGAATAAATCCCACTTGATCATGGTGAATGATTCTTTTAAAGTACTGTTGGATTCAGCTTGCTAGTATGGTGTTGAGAATTTCTGCTTCCATGTTCATCAGGAATATTGGATTGCAGTACTGTTTTTTAGTGAAGTCTTTGTCTTGTTTTGGAAGAAGAGTAATGCTGGTCTCATAGAATGAGTTTGGAAGTTTTCTTTAATTTCTATTATTTGGAATAGTATGAGAAGAATAGGCATTGAATCTTCTTTAAATGTTTGGTAGAATTCCCCTGGGAAGCCAGCCATCTGACCGTGGACTTGTGTTTGTTGGGAGATTTTTGATGACTAATTCAATTTCTTTACTGGATATCAGTCTCTTCAAGTTCCCTATTTCTTCCTGTTTCAGTTTTGGTAGTTTATATGTTTCTAGGAATTTTATACATTTCTTTCAGATTGTCCAATTCGTTGACATATAATTTTTCAAAATATTTTCTTATAACTATTTGTATTTTTTGCAGTGTTGGTTGTAATTTCTCCTCTCTCCTTTGTAATTTTATTTATTTGGGTCCATTCTCTTTTCTTTTTAATAAGTCTAGCTTGCAGTTTACCAATTTTATTAATTTTTTTTTCAAAGAACCACTCCTGGTTTCATTTATCTATTCTACTGTGTTTTGTTTGCTTCCATATCATTTATTTCAGCTCTACTTTTTATGATTTCCCTTCTGCTTGCTTTTGGCTTTGTTTGTTGTTCTTTTTCTAGTTCCTTCAGATAGAAGGTTAGGTTTTTTATTTGAGACTTTTCTTGCTTCTTGAGGTAGGCCTATACTGTGATATACTTCCTTCTTATGACTGCTTTTGCTGCATCCCAAAGGTTCTGGACCATTGTGTTTTCATTTTCAGTTGTTTCCATGTAATTTTTTATTTCCTCTTTAATTTCATTCATTCATTCTTTAGTAGCATGTTCTTTAATCTCCACGTAGTTGTGGTCTTCCCACATTTTTTTTCTTGTGGTTGAGTTTAAATTTCATGGTTATATGGTCAGAAAAAATGAGAGAGCTAGATATGATCTCAATCTTTTTGTACTTGTTGAGGCCTGCTTTGTGACCTAGTATGTGATCTATTCTGGATAAATATTCCATGTGCACTTGAAAAGAATGTGTATTCTCCTGCTTTAGGATGAAATGTTCTGAATATTCTGTTAAGTCCATCTAGTCCAGTGTGTCATTCAAAGCCATTGTTTCCCTGTTGATATTCTGCTGATATTCTTCTTAGATGATCTATCGATTAATGTAAAAGGAGTGTTGAAGTCCCCTACTATTATTGTATTATTAACAAGGAGTTCCTTTATGTTTGTTATTATTTTCTAATATCAGAGTGTTTCTAATTTGGGTGCATAGATATTTATAATTGTTAGATCACCTTATTGGATAGATCCCTTTATTATGATATAGTGCCCTTCTTCATCTCTTATTACAGTTTTTGGCTTAAATGCAGTTTGTCTGATATAAGTATTGCTACACCAGCTTTCTTTTGATGTCCACAGGCATGATAAATGTTTCTCCAACCCTCACTTCCAATCTGCAGGTGTCTCTATGTCTAAAATGGGTCTCTTTAGGCAACATATAAAGGTTTTTTTTAATTTTTTTAATCCATTCTGACACTCTGTCTTTTAATTGGAGTGTTTAGTTCTTTTACATTCAGAGTAATTATTGATGGGTATGTATTTATTGCCATTTTATTACTTGTTTGGTCATTTCTGGATATTTTCTCTTTTCCTTTCTAGTGTTTATTGCTCTTGTCTTTTCTCACTCAAAGAGTCCCCTTTAATATTTCTTGCAGGGATAGTTTAGTGGTCAAGAACTTCTTTAGGTTTCTTTGGGAAATTCTTTATCTCTCCTTCTATTCTGAATGACAGCCTGCTGGATAGAATATTCTTGACTGAATATTTTTCCCATTTGGCACATTGAATATATCATGCCACTCCTTTCTGGCTTGCCAAATTTCTGTGGAGAGATGTGCTGTTAGCCTTATGGGACTTCTCTTCTAAGTTAGGGACTTCTTTTGTCTTACAGCTTTTTAAAAAAATTTTAATGTTTATTTATTATTTGGAGAGAGACAGACAGACTGTGAGTGAAGGAGGGGCAGAGAGAGAGGCAGACACAGGAATCAAAGCAGACTACAGGCTCTGAGATGTCAGCACAGAGTATGACATGGGTCTTGAATTCATGGATCGTGAGATCATGACCTGAGCTGAAGTTGGAGGCTTAACCAACTGAGCCACCCAGGTACCCTTTTCGTCTTGCTGCTTTTAAGATTTTTTCTTTATCACTATATTTTGTAAATTCAACTACAATATATCTTGATATTGGCCTGTTTTTGTTCATTTTTATGGAGATCTCTTTGCTTCCTGGATTTGGATGTCTATTTCCTTCCCCAGATTAGGGAAGTTTACAGATATAATTTCCTGAGATAAACCCTCTGCCTTCTTTTGTCTCTCTTTTTCTGGAACTCCTATGATACAAATATTATTATGTTTGATAGAGTAACTGAATTCCCTAAGTCTACTCTTGTGATCCATAATTTTCTTTCCCTCTTTTGTTCAGCTTCATTATTTTCCATTTTTCTATATTCTATATCACTTATTCTTTCATCTGCTTCTTCCATTCTTGTGATCATTACATTCAGTCTGCTTCAAATCTTGGTTATTACATTTTTCATTTCTCTGCATTTCTCTGCAGTAAGGGTCTTCCTGATGCCTTCCATGCTTTTCTCAAGCCCAGCTAGTATCCTTATCATTGTTGCTTTAAATTCTGGATCAGGCATATTATTTATACCTGTTTTGATTAGATCTCCAGCTATGACCTTTTCTTGTTATTTAATTTGTAATGAATTTCTCCATCTTGGCATTTTGCCTAGGTCTCTGTTTTCTTCTGATTGGTAGAAAAGCCTTTTGTTTCCTGCTCCTGACAGTAATGGCTTTATGAAGAAGAGGTCATGTAGTGTCCAGGGCCCGGTGCTTCAGGAAGTGTCTCTACTCTGTGCTGCATACACTCTGCTGCCTTGTTTTGGTTGCTCTTTGCCTCAGGTCAGTCATCTGCAGAGGTTCTCCTTGCCTTCAAGGAGCAGTGTGTGGACCCTGGCCAG
Organism: Panthera tigris; assembly: GCF_018350195.1. Taxonomy (NCBI): domain Eukaryota; kingdom Metazoa; phylum Chordata; class Mammalia; order Carnivora; family Felidae; genus Panthera; species Panthera tigris. The sequence continues at coordinate 34,993,694 of NC_056676.1, read as the reverse complement.
AGTAAGGCATGTTTTAACTAGATGTGCTCTGGTATTCTTGTTAAAAGAGGCCTGATGCTATTTCTACTAAAATGAAGCTTTACAGAATTCTATGGTCAGTAGACATGGTGTGTGCAAAAGTTTGTGCTGTTTTTTTCTGGGGAAGGGGCCCACTGCACTGGTCCTTAGGCACACCTGCCAGAGAAAAGCAGTACCTTGAAGCACAGAGGGGCAGACCTTGGTGTAAGAAGGTTATTCAGCCAGTGTTAGCATGGTGCTATTTACTGAAGTTGGTTTAGGCTGAGGGGCAGGGGAAGGAAATGGCACCAGCTAGTTAGTTTCCTAACTAGGGAGAGAGGAATCCATGCTTGTTCTCAAGGAAGCACTTTCAGAAGAGAGAATAATTTCCCCTCATGCATCCCAGGCATTTTTTAGATTTCTGTTTTCACACTGTATGTCTCTGGGTTGCTTGCCAACCTGGAGCAGCACAGTACACCGTAAGCTCTATCCTGGCCAAGCCTGCTGACTTTTAAAACCCCAAATTTCAGGGACCTTGTATGGTGGGGACCTCTCTGTTCCTCTGGGAAAGGGTCTCACTGCACTGGGACTGATGCAGGTTTAACCCAGAAAGGCAGTCATGCCAGAGCACAAGGAAGGGGATTTGGAGCAAAGCAGACTAAACAGTCAGTGACCAGGTTAGCTGCCCTCAGAAGATGTTTTTGTGCCTATGCTGTGTAGTGGGAGACAGAAATGGTGCCCACCAGTTATTTTTCCCTGGAGAGTCAATGCCACATCTCACAGATGTGCTCCAATAAGTATGAACAATCTCTCCCCATGTACCTTAGGTGGGATCCTCAGATCACCCAGTCTGCCCCAGGGTTGCTTGCGGGCCTTCTCTCCAGGTGTAGGGCAGTGCCCTCAGGTCTCTATCCCAGCCAAGCCCAATGACCTCTAAAACTCCAGCTTTTGAGCTCCACTGATTGCAAAAACTTATGAAAATCACCCCCTCTCAGTTTCCCAGACAATAGCTTTGTGGAAGTGTTCTCCTTGTGTGTATCCCTGTGCACTCCACTCTCTCTTGGCTTTCTTTCTGTGACCAGGGCTGCCACTCCTCTGCAGCACCTGCAATCCATTTATCCCCCAAATTACATTTCCATACTTCCCACCTTCCTCAATGTGACTCCTTCTCTCCCTCTAGTTGTGCAGTTTGTTCTATCAGTCCTCAGGTCAATTTCTTGGTATTCAGAATGATTTGATGGTTATCTTAAGGCCATGTTTGAGGCTCAAGGTAAGCCTAGGGTCCTCCTACTACACAGCCATCTTAACTCCCTCCTCCAATTAATATTTCAACAGAGAGTCATTCCTGCTTCTTTATTTCATCTTATTAGACATACTCAAGATCTCATTATACAACAAAGGAACTCTTTGGTCTAATGCATGCTCTTTGCCTGGACAGATCTCTAGGGGAAATTTCATTTGTTTTCATACATTAATGAACTGGGCCTTAGAATTTAGAAGCAAGTAAAATAACCTCTTTTCTATTTTCGCTCTCTCTCTCCTCCCCCCTTAAAATCTATAATACATCAAATATTAATTACCTAACTACTTGAATTATTCTGGGTCTGTCTTTGTCATCTTATCTCTCCAAATGTGAAAGAACCTTCCAAAAATCATATTATCTTCAAAGCTGATGAAAACTGTCAAACCCAAGATGGTAAGGGCTTCTATCAATGCATCTGCCAGTGGGAGAATGATTGGGTGCATCACAGCATCCAATACAAATAGCTTCTTTATTCAGTAGATTCCTTTGGATTTGTAGAAAGCAAATTATAATAATTATTTATTTATATAATTATAAAAATAAAGATATTATGGAATATCTTCAAAATACAGAAAAGTAGAAAAAAGCAATCAATACTATCAAGAAACAAAAATTATTAACAATTCATAAATAATAGTTAGTACAGTACAATAGTTAGCATTTAAAGTCCTACTCTGAAATTTTTAGATACTACTTTGATTAAGGTGAATGGTATTTATAATTAACATCTCTATGAATTTGAATGTCCCTATACTTGGTATGCTTAGAAAAAAAATTATGTCCTATATTTGGTTTGTAAAATGTGAGGAAATGGAATTGTGTCATTTTAATTTTTTTTTGGTGGAGGAAAATGCAACTTTACTTCTAAATATCAGGAGATAGAATGCCAAAATTCAATTACCTTAATAAGGGACAGTATAATTTTTTTAATGTTTATTTATTCTTGAGACAGAGACAGAGCATGAACAGCGGAGGGGCAGGGAGAGAGGGAGACACAGAATCTGAAACAGGCTCCAGGCTCTGAGCTGTCAGCACAGAGCCCGACGTGGGGCTCAAACCTCTGAACTGTGAGAATATGACCTGAACCGAAGTCGGATGCCTAACCAACTAAGCCACCCAAGTGCCCCAGGGACATTATAATTTTTATAATGATAAAATAAAAGAGACAATAGTCATATGTGGTAAGTAGAAAGTTCTATAAAGAGCTTCAGCATTGCCTGGGTTGCTCATGAAAAGTTCTGTTTACTCATAAGAAAGTTGAATAGATGAGTGTTCTATTATTAAAATATATTTAATTATATCCTGTTTCCAAGGGACTTGAATTAATTAAATAAATGTTTAATTTATCTTAATTTAATTTCTATCTGTCAGCAGGACAATTATTTAAATCAGTAGCAATTTTTTACTTCACATAATTGTTTAAAATACTGTTCACCTTTATCATACTGTTATCACAATTAGAGGGGTAAATTTGAAGTGAAAAATGAAAATACCTACTTCCTACAAAGCATATTTGGATGTATTCTATGGATATTAGTATATCTTTGTCAAATTGCAAGATCAATTGAGAACAAAATCAATGGTTTTATAGTGCATAGTTATATTAGTTTCCTGCAGATACTGCAATAAATTGTCACAAACTAGGTGGCTTAAACCTGTGAAGTTTAGGGACACCTGGGTGGCTTAGTCAGCTAAGCATCTGACTCTTGATTTGCTCAGGTCATGATCTCACAGTCATAGGTTTCTGTCCAGCATCAGGCTCTGTGCTGAGTGTGGAGACTGCTTGGGAGTCTCTCTCTCCCTCTCTTTCTGCCCCTCTTGCCCTCTCTCTCTCTCAAAATAAATAACCATTAAAAAAATCTTAAAAAAGCCTGTGAAGTTTATTTATTGGTAGTTCTGGAGGCCAGGTTTCTGAAATCAATGTGTCAGCAGCGTCCTTCCCCCTCCAAAGAATCACTAAGGGCGGGCTAGAGGGAAATCTTTTCCCTCTGTTAGCCTCTTGTGGTTGCTGGCCTTAGTGTTCTAGCCTGCTAGCTCATCACTCCAATCTATTCATATCACCTTCTCTTCTGCTTGTGTTTCAATTAAATTCCCCTTGCATTCTTCTTTTAAAGATACATAGATGGCAGACAGGACCCACCTGGATAATCCAGGATAAGGTCTTCTTCTCAACAGCCTTAAGGTTACACATCTTTTGCCATGTAAAGTAATATTCACACATTCTAGGATTAGGAAGTGAATATATCTTTGGGGAGTCATTTCTTCTGCCTATTACAATAATAAAAGGTGTGATTTAACTACAATATTTAAATTTGTATTTATCAAACTGTTCAAATTCTTGAAATTTTTCATATGTGAGTATCATGTCTACCAAATAAGAACTTCTTCAAACTGATCTTTTCAAACAAGAAATATGTTTAGGTCTTAATAGCAATGCATTTTATTTTCTATTGGCAAAATTTTCAGAATTTTGCATCCAGACTCTAATACTTAAGACTTAGTGGGGATTTTTTAAGTTTATTTATTTATTTTGTGGGAGAGAGAGGGTGGGGAGGGACAGAGAAAGAGGGAGAGAGAATCCTAAGCAGTCTCTGTGCTGTCAGAGCAGAGCATGGCAATGACAGTCTATCTTACCAACTGTGAGATCATGACCTGAGGTGAAATCAAGAGTTGGAGGCTTTGACTAAGCCACCCAGGCACCCTAAAACTTAGTTTTAAAGATCTCATGTACATGCATCCAGATCCACATGTTTTATACATGGGCAAATAATTAATTATTTAGTAAAACAAAATTTCACAATAAAAATTAACAGAAACATTATATTTAATGATATTTCTATCCATAGTATTTCTGAAGTAATTCTTGAAAGCTCTTATGATAACATTAGAAGTTGTTTTCACAGAATGTTAAAATTACTGAATTTTATCTAGCAGTTACACATTTCTGTCATGAATTATTACTCTAGCAAAAAGATGTACTACCAAATCATGAGGAAACAGTTTTGTTTTTTGTTGTCTTTTTTAAAAAAATCAGCTGTTTCATGGGAGAAAGTTAAAATTTCTTGAGTCACAAAGGAAACTGTAATATAGAAAGATCCAAGTAGAAATATTGGAACATACTTGAATTATCTTCACAAATATGTTTAGAAAATAAACTAATAAAAACACACATAATTTGAATTTGTACCTAAAGATAATCAATAGCACCATAAATCCTTTAATATAAATAAAAATTAATATGAAGCTGAAAAATCAAGCTGTGATCAGGCCCTTCAGCACTCTTGGGAACATTTGCAGATGGAAACAACCAGAGGGCCTGGGTTTTAATGACCAAAACAAAAGGGAAGAAAAAAATGTGTTCTCTTACTAGTTAGGGAATAAGAACAAACATGCTACATAATAAAAACATAAATTACAGATATCTGTCAATGAAAACATGAGTTACAAATATCTGTCCATAGCCAAACAAGTCACTGAGAAAGTTATGTGTTGCTTGGGCTCTGAGTAGGACAAAAGCAAGCCTCTCACAAACATTTATAAATAGTGGCTTGCACTCACAAAAGACTTAGGAATGGGGATGGGGTGGTCTGTATTTAAATATCTCTGGGAAATACTAGGAATGTTTTATTCTAACTTGGAGGTGGTGGGTGAGAGCACAGGCCCATTTAAATTTATGTTTGAGAATCCTACCCAGTGTTTTTAATATGACATACTCAGATACACATACATCATACCCAGACATACCCAGATACACATACATCAGTGCAGCAACAAACTACTCTGTCTGAAATTAAAAACAAAAGAAAACATCTCATACAAGCACAGATTGCCAAGGGTACTAAAGAATAGAGAAAATGTATTTGAAAAGGTCTATTCCATACGATACCCTGAATAATCAAAATGCTTCCACATTAATTTCTTTCTATTATTAGTATCACTGATGCCTTTTATCTCTTTGCCTCTGCACTAGCAAAATAGACTTTTGTTTTCCACTGCTTCTCTCCTTTCAACAATCATTCATATTGCTTAGCCTGATTCATTCTTCTAAAACTTTTACCTCCTTAGGTAGCTTTTACTATTCAAAAACCTTTAATGACACCAAGTTAGCTATAAAATAAAATACAAGACATGAATATGGAATTTAAAATACATCAGACTATCTATAGTTGTTATTAGGATCACAATGATCACAAAGAAGCACTTTAACTCAGTTGGGCTGTTTGATCCACTCTCCTAAATCATCTGCAAGGCATATATTGGCTCATGTTAATTTTCCTTTCTTTCCTAGAATTATCACTCCTACCCACTGTCCAATCATAACCAAAAAATCCTTTCTTCCATTTAACTTCTACTATATCTGTTGGAAAATAGTCACTTAACAATTATCATGGTAAATAATATATATGTCCAGAGATACTGATAATTATTCTATGCAAGATATTTGTGATCCATCTCATTACCTTAAAATTAGAGTCTTTTATTTTTTCTAATTATTAAATCTCATAAAATCAAATCTAAAGTCCAACTATCCTACATTGTAATAAATGCATTGTAGCTACTCAATATTTAATTTTATGTAATTTTAGAATGCATTTCTTTTTAACTCGACAAAAAGCAATTAATACAGTGATCTACATAGTAGATATTCAATAAAAATATGAATTGATTAAAGCAAAATGAAGAATTTCTAAAAAAGCATTTATTTACAAAAGAGATAAACTTTGATGGAATGGATGGGACTAAAGGACTATTTTTGGTTCCTAAGTACAGAACACAGAGTCCTTCTAACTAGATTTAAATAAATAAAAAGAGGTTTATTAGAAGGTATTAAGAAGGTGCAGGAGGACCATGAAACCAGGTTTCAATACTACCAAAAAAAAAAAAAAATCAGCCAGTGGAAAGGCCCACCCACAATATAGAGCTCTTCTAAAGGAAACCTCTCTCCTAGGCATCACTTGTAATGCTAGAGGCAAAATCAGAACCACCACCCTCATCACCATGCCTATAAAAAGACCTGCTCCATGACTTCTTGCAAATATTATACAACTGTATTCATTTGACATAAGACAGGTCATAGTCAAAATTAAATATTTTTTAAAAGATTCTAGGAGATGTAGTCTTTAGCTTTTCTAGACTCTACAGTAGAGAAAGGCAGGTTAAAAGTACTTGAAAGTGGCACTAATCAATATAATCTGCAGTGCCTATCATACTAATAAAATGTTTCTTATAGCAATATTTGTTTAAAAAAAGTGTATACAATGACAAATACAGAAAGCATTTACTAGTCTTTACTAAAACCTATTAAAAGTATTTTATTAAAAGTATTTACTAAAACCTATTTATAGCAGTTCTATTTACCAAGTACATCGTGCCAAGCTATCAAGAAAAATGTCAAGAGAATGAGAAGACAAGCCAAAGATTGGGAGAAAATATTTGCAAAAGACATTTATAATAATGCACTGTTATCCAAAATATACAAAGAACTCTGAACAATAACAAAAAAAATCTGATTAATAAAACAGGCCAAAGACCTTAACAGATACCTCATAAAAGAAGATGCCTAGATTAGAAATAAGCACATGAACATATGCTTCACTCAAATGTTATCAAGGAAATGCACATAAAACAACAATGAAATACCACTACAAATCTACTTGAAAGGCCGAATTCCAGAACACTGACAATATCAAATGCTGATGCTGATGTGGAGTCACAAAATCTCATTGCTGATGGAAATGCAAGAGTGCACCCATTTTAGAAGACAGTTTGGCAATTTCTTACAAAACTAAACATATTCTTCTTAATATATTATCCAGGAATTGTGTTCCTTGACATATATCTAAAGGAGTTGAAAAGTTATGTCCGTACAAAAACCTGCATACCGATGTTTATAACAGCTTCATTTAAATGGCAAAACTTGGAAGCAACAAAGACGTCTTTCACTAGGTGGAGGGATAAATACACTTTGGTATATCCAGGCAATATAATATTATTGAGTATTAAAAAGAAATGAGCTACCAAACAATGAAAAGACATGGAGAAACATTAAATATATATTATTGAGTGAAAGAGACCATTCTAAAAAGGTTACATACTGTACAATTCCAATTTTCTGAGACATTGGAAATGTCAAAACCATTTAAAAAACCACACAGCAAAAAGATGTAGTTGCCAGTGGTTAGGGAGCATGGAGGAATGGACGTGTGGAGTGTAGATAATTGGGGGGGCAATGAAACTACTCTATATGATACTATGATGGTGGATAAATGTCATTACACATTCACCCAACCCAGAGAATGTCCAACACCAAGAGTGAAATATAAAGTAAACTATGGGCTTTCATTGATGATGTTTCAATGATAATGATGGTTTACTGTAGGTTCATTAATTGTAACAAATGTAACAGTTTCATGAAGTATGTTAAGGGTGGAGAATTCCAGGAGGAGGAGTCAACATGGTGGAGAAGTAAGGGGACCCAAAATTCTCTTGTTAAACATTACCTCAAACACAGCAGTATTGAGGCCAGGAGGCTTGGAATTCCATGAATCCAGGCTATAGAGTGACAAAAACATCTCCAGGGCCCCATGACAACAACTTGATGGGCCATAGGGGCATGATTGTGAATTGGGAGAGATCAAACCAGTAGCATAGGCATGGAGGTGAGTGAGGGATCTCCTGTGGACAGACAAAAGGAAGAGAAAGAGAGGCTGTGGAAGTATAGGATTGTATTTGGACAAGAGAAAAACCATGGACTGGGAAAGAGAAAAAATGGAGAAAGAACCAATTTCTAACTTAATCCAGGGTTGTGGGGTTTTCTCCAGAGTGGGTCCTGCCTTCTGTACATAAACCTGGGGTTGGTGGGGCGGGGGTAGCCAGCCCTGGGCTCGGTAGCAAGCTCAGAGGTGCAGTATGAGAGAGTAGTCCCCTCCCTTGAGTGCTGTGGGAAAGTATATAGCTGCTCCAAGGACAAAATACCCTGCAGGCACCTGCCAGGCAGAGGTCCTTTGTCTGCTCGCAGGATGGAGTGGCACTACCCCAGAACAGGGTGCACAGAGCAGGATCTTTTAAGACACTGGGGTTTGGGTACGAGCCCAGCACCAGGGAGGCAAGGGAGACTGTGGAAAAGGACAAACCAGCTGCTCATGCCCTTGCAGCACTGTGAGAACAGCCTGAACAGAGTGGTGTGAGACACCCAGTCTAGGGAGGAGAGACTGGAGTGTCACCATTTTTCTCCCCATCACCAACAAGGTCACTTTTTAATATAGTAGTGCTTGAAGGTGCAGGACTATAGCTACATGACAAGCTATAAAAATGAATGAATGAATGAATGAATGAATGAATGAATGAATAGATAGATAAATAAATAAATGACAGAAAACTAGCCAAAATGTTGAAACGGAAGAATTCTCCTCAAAAGAAATTCCAGGAAGAAATGACAGCTAGAGAATTGCTCAAAATAGATATAAACAATATATCTGATTAAGAATTTAGAATAAGAGTCAAAAGATTAATAGCTTGGCTTGAAAAAAGCAGGGAACAGACAGTGGGTCCACACTGGAGGTAGGACCTGCCTATACCAAACCACGCTGAAAGCTGTGCATCTACAGAAGCAAGACTGACACTGACCAGACCAGACAGCCCCTCTTCCAGACAAGCACAGCCACCAGTTCCAAGGCACCATCAGACATCGGTCCAATGGTTATGTATTTTCTGATTTGATTCTTGGTCAAGAATATATTTGTTTTTCTTTCTTTCCTCCCTGTTATTTCTTCCCTTCTCTATTCTGTTTTTTGTTTGTTTGTTTAAGCAGACATTTTTAATCTATTATTTTTATATCTCTTCTTTATCTCCTTCTTCTTTATTTTCCTCTCTGTCACTCTGGTTTAAGCCATATAGTTTCTCTGATTCTCTGCCTGGTCAATTTTTTTTTCTTTTCTTTTTCCCCACCCCTGTTATTTCTCTCTTTGGCTTCTTCCACCATCCCCCACTTCTTAAACTTTTTCCAGGACTACCTCAATGAACAAATCAAAGCACTACTGGTAGAAGGTCCAAACCACCACTACAAGTAGGAAGATAAAGCAACCAGAGTCACAACAACAGAGATCACACAACACACTCCAAAAGCACTTCCTGAAGGGCCAGGCCATGGACATGTATGACCTCTTTTTAATATAGTAGTGCTCACATGTGCAGAACGTGTGACAAGCTATTAAAACACATAAAGGACAGAAAATTAGCCAAAATGATGAAACGGAAGAATTCTCCTCAAAAGAAATTCCAGGAAGAAATGAGAGCTAGAGAATTGCTCATAACAGATATAAACAATATATCTGATCAAAAATTTAGAATAAGAGTCATAAGATTAATAGCTTGGCTTGAAAATAGCATAGAAGACAGCAGAGAATCTATTGCTGCAGAGATCAGGGAACTAAGAAATAGTCATGATAAATTAAGAAATGCTGTAAATGAGGTGCAAAATAAACTAGATGCAGTGACAGAAAGGATGGGGGAAGCAGAGAGGAGAATAAGTGAAATAGAAGATAAAATTAGAAAATGATGAAGCTGAGAAAAAGAGATATAAGAAAATACTAGATTACAAGGGGAGAATCAGAGAACTAAGTGATTCAATGAAACATAATAATATCTGTATCACAGGAATTACAGAAGAATAAAATAGAGAGAAAGGGGCAGAAGGTTTACTTGAACAAATTATAGCTGAGAACTGCCCTAATGTTGGGAAGGAGGCAGACATCCAAATCCAAGAGGCATAGAGAACTTCCCTCATATTTAACAAGAATAGGTCTTCTTCACAGCATATCATAGTGAAACTGGCAAAATATAAAAATAGAGAATTCTGAAAGCAGCCAGGAACAAACAGGTCTTAACCTACAAGGGTAGGCACATAAGGGTAGTAGCAGACCCATCCATGAAAGTCAGCAGACCAGAAGGGAGAAGCAAGAAATATTCAATGTGCTTAATAGGAAAAATATGCAGCCAAGAATCCTTTATCCAGCAAAGCTGTCATTTAGAATAGAAGGAGAAATAAAGGCTTTCCCAAACAAACAAAAACTGAGGGAGTTCATAACCATTAAACCAGCCATGCAAGAGATCTTAAGGGGGACTCTGTAAGTGGAATACTGCAAAGACTACAAAGAAACAGAGACAGCACCACAAGCATGAAATCTACAGATAACACAATGACACTAAATCCATATCTTTCAATAATAACTCTGAGTGTAAATGGACTAAATGCCCCAATCAAAAGACATAGGGTATCAGAATGGATAAAAAAATAATAAGATCTATCTATATGCTGTCGACAAAAGACTCATTTTAGACGTAAAGACATCTTCAGATTGAAAGTGAGAGGATGGAGAACTATCTATCATGCTACTGCAAGTCAAAAGAAAGCTGGAATAGCCATACATATATCAGACAAACTAGATTTTAAACTAAAGTCTGTAACAAGAGATGAAGAAGGACATCGCATCATAATTAAGGGGTCTATCCATCAAAAAGAGCGACCAATTGTAAATGTTTATGCCCCCAATTGGGAGATACCCAAATATATAAATCAATTAATCACAAACATAACCAATCTTATTGATAAGAATACGGTAATTGCAGGGGGACTTTAATACTCCATTTACAACAGTGAACAGATCATCTAGGCAGAAAATCAATAAAGAAACAATCGCCTTGAATGATACACTGGAACAGACGGACTTGACAGATATATTCAGAACTATTCATACAAAAGCACCAGAATACACATTCTTCTCCAGTGCACATGGAACATTCCCCAAGACACATCACGTACTGGGTCACAAAACCCTCAATAAATACAAAAGAATTTAGATCATACAATGCATATTTTCAGATCACAACACTATGAAACTTCAGAAAAGCCTCCAATAGCATGGAGGTTAGAGAACATACTACTAAAGAATGAATGTGTCAACCAGGCAATTAAAAAAGAAATGTAAAAAATATATGGAAGCAGATGAAAATGAAAACACAATAGTCCAAACCCTTTGGGATGCAACAAAGGAAGTCCTAAGAGGAAAATACATTGAAACTAGGCCTATGCAAAAACAAACAAACTAACAAAAATCCCAAATATAAAACCTAACTGCACACTTTAGGAACTAGAAACAGAACAGCAAAGAAACCCCAAAGCCAGCAGCAGAAGAAATAAAGATAAGAGCAGAAATAAATAATACAGAAAAAAAAAACACATTAGAACAGATCAATGGATCTAAGAGCTGTTTTTTTTAAGAAAAATAACAAAACTGATAAACCCCAAACCCCTAGCCAGACTTCTCAAAAAGAAAAGAGAACCCAAATAGATAAAATCATGAATGAAAGAGGAAAGAAAGATAACAACACCACAGAAATACAAACAATTATTAGAGAATACTATGAAAAATTATATAACCACAAAATGGACAACCTGGAAGAAATGAACAAATTCAGACACCCATACACTACCAAAACTCAAACGGGAAGAAATAGAAAATTTGAACAGACCCATAACCAGCAAAGAAATTGAATCAGTTATCAAAAATCTTCCAACAAATAAGAGTCCTGGGCCAGATGGCTTCCCAGGGGAATTTTAACATATATTTAAAGCAGAGTTAATACCTTTCCTTCCCAAGTTGTCCAAAAAAACAGATCAGAAGGAAAGTTTCTGGACTCATTCTATGAAGCCAGTATTAGCTTGATTCCCAAACCAGATAGAGACCCCACTAAAAAGGAGAATTACAGGCCAATATCCCTGATGAACATGGATGCAAAAATTCTCAACAAGATACTAGCAAATAGAATTCAACAACATATTAAAATAATTATGTACCATGATCAAGTGGGATTCATTCCTGAGCTGCAGGGCTGGTTCAATATTCACAAATCAATCAATGTGATACATCACATTAATAGAAGAAAGGATGAGAACCACATGATCCTGTCAATTGATGCAGAAAAAGCATTTGACAAAATACAGCATCCTTTCTTAATACAAACCCTCAAGAAAATCAGTATAGGAGGAACATACCTTAACATCATAAAAGCCATATATGAAAAGCCCACAGCTAATATTATCCTTAATGGGAAAAAACTGAAAGATTTCCCCCTGAGGTCAGGAACACAACAGGGATGTCCACTCTCACCACTATTGTTTAACATAGTTAGAAGTCCTAGCCTCAGAATCAGACAACAAAATGAAATAAAAGGCATCCAAATTGGCAAAGAAGAATTTAAACTTTCATTTTTCATAGATGACATGATACTCTATGTGGAAAACCTGACAGACTCCACCAAAAGGCTGCCAGAACTGATATATGAATTCAGCAAAGTCGCGGGATACAAAATCAATGTACAGAAATCTGTTGCATTTCTATACACCAATAATGAAGCAACAAAAAGACAAATAAAGAAACTGATACCATTCACAATTGCACCAAGAACCATAAAATACCTAGGAATAAACCTAACCACAGATGTAAAAGATCTGTGTGGTGAAAATTATAGAAAACTTATGAAAGAAATTAAAGAAGACACAAAGAAATGGAAAAACATTCCATGCTCATGGATTGGAGGAACAAATATTGTTAAAATGTCAATACTACCCAAAACAATCTACACATTCAATGCAATCCCAATCAAAATTGTACCAGCATTCTTCTCAAAGCTAGAACAAGCAATCCTAAAATTTGTATGGAACCACAAAAGACCCCAAGTAGTCAAAGTAATATTGAAGAAGAAAACCAAAGTGGGAGGCATTACAATCCCAGACTTTAGCCTCTACTACTAAGCTATAATCAAGACGGTAGGGTATTGGCACAGAAACAGATACTTAGACCAACGGAATAGAATAGAGACCCCAGAATGAGACCCACAAATGTATGGCCAACTAATCTTTGACAAGGCAGGGAAGGGTATCCAATAGAAAAAAGACAGTCTCTTTAGCAAGTGGTGTTGGGAGAACTGGACAGTATCATGCAGAAGAATGCCACTGGATCACTTTCTTACACCATACACAAAAATAAACTCAAAATTGATAAAAGACCTAAATGTGAGACAGGAAACCATCAAAACCATAGAGGAGAAAACAGGCAACAACCTTTTTGACCTCAGTTGCAGCAACCTCTTACTTGACATGTCTCTGAAAGCAAGGGAAATATAAGCAAAAATAACCTACTGAGACTTCACCAAGATAAAAAGCTTCTGCACTGCAAAAGGAACAATAAACAAAACTAAAAGGCAACCTACAGATTAGGAGAAGTTATTTGTAAATGACATATCAGATAAAGGGTTGCTATACAAATCTATAAAGAACTTATCAAAGTCAACACATGAAAAACAAATAATCCAGTGAAAAATGGGCAGAAGACATGAATAGACACTTTTCCAAAAAGACCTCCAGATTGCCAACAGACACATGATGAGTTCAACATCACTCATCATCAGAGAAATACAAATCAAAATCACATTGAGATATGACCTCACACCAGTCAGAGTGGCTAAAATTAACAACAGGAAACAACATTGTTGAGGACAATGTGGAGAAACAGGAACACTCTTGCACTGTTGGTGTGAATGCAAACTGGTACAGCTGCTCTGGAAAACAGTGTGGACGTTCCTCAAAAAATGAAAAATAGAAATGCCCTACGACCCAGCAGTAGCACTGCTAGGAATTTACCCAAGGGACACAGGAGTGCTGATGCATAGGGGCACATGTACTCCAATGTTTATAGCAGCGCTTTCAATAATAACCAAATTATGGAAAAAGCCTAAATGTCCATCAGCTGATGAATGGATAAAGAAGACGTGGTTTATATATACAATGGCATACTACTTGGCAATGAGAAAAAATGAAATCTTGCCATTTGCAACAATGTGGATGGAACTGCAGGGTATTATGCTAAGTGAAATAAGTCAGGCAGAGAAAGACAGATACCATATGTTTTTACTCATATGTGGATCCTGAGAAACTTAACAGAAGACCATAGGGGAGGGGAAGGGGGAAAAAAGTTACAGAGAGGGAAGGGGGCAAACCATAAGAGACTCTTAAATACAGAGAACAAACTGAGGGTTGATGGTGGGGGTGTTGCAGGGAAGAGGGGAAAATGGGTGATGGGCATTAAGGAGGGCACTTGTTGGGATGAGCAGTGGGTGTTTTATGAAAGCGATGAAACATGGGAATCTACTTCTGAAGCCAAGAGCACACTGTATACACTGTATGTTAGCTAACTTGACAGTAAATTATATTAAAAATAAAATCATGGTAGCCATTCTCAAAAGGCAAAAAGAAAAAAGTGGGAAATGCTATGTAAAACTGGGGATAGGGGGTATATGAGAAATATACCCTTTTGGCTCACTTTTGCTGAGATCCTATAAGTGCTCTAAACTGTAAAGTCTATTAAGAAAATATTAAGCGAATTAATATATTACATTAGAAAATATCTACCTAATGCAAAAAATAGCCATAAAAAAGGAATGGAAGGAAAAAAACCATCAGGATCAATAGCACTTCTAAGCACCAACTTTTTTCTGGGATGCTCAAAAGTGTGCACTGGGGCTGAGAATATAAAACCCCACAATACTGAAGTCAAAAACTTATTGGAACTCAGAGCCCTGAACTTTACATTTTTATTAGGTAGAATTTCAAAGTATATATCCTGTGTCTGAAACTCTCCGCTTTTGGTTTGTGAAAACTAGATATCTTTTTTACTATTAGTATAATGGCATATTTTATCTTTCAGAACTAAGTTGACTACCACTTTTTTTTAAGTATCTCTAGTTATTGTTTGCTATGTCAAATTTTGCCTGGAAAAGACAGAGCATACTGATATAGGTAGGATAACAATAAAATATACATAAATAGTTGATTGATGCCAACTTAATTTAATATTTTTTCTTATACACAATAACCACAGAAACTGGCTGATTAGTGATTTGAGCAACAGTCTCTACATTTTCTGATAAAAATTCAAAATCTTGAGGAAAGTCGAGAAGTATTACATCTAATGCTTCTCTTTGATATATCAAGTTTGTCACTACCATAAAAGAAAATTTGATTAGGTTGACAGAACTTATTCTTCACCTAGGTATGTTTATTTATAAGAACTACAGTATTTCAGGGCTGAAACGGGCTTTGAAGATCATTTATTGTAATTGTCATTCTTCTCTAAGGAGGACAAATGATTTTTAAAACTGTATAAATGTAAGCACCACATATTTGTATTTGGGAATCAGTGGCAAAATAATGCTACTTTTGACTTATTCAATATAATCACAGACTGTCCAATGCAATAGATAGATTCCACCATTATTCTTATTTTTTTCTCTTTTTTGTTTCCTTTATTTTTTTAAATATTTATTTTTGAGAGAGACAGAGACAGAGAATGAGCAGGGGAGGGACAGAGAGAGAGAGAGACACAGAATACAAAGCAGGCTCCAGGCTCTGAGCTATGAGCACAGAGCCCAACACAGGGCTCAAACTCATGAGCCATGAGGTCATGACCTGAGCCAAAGTCAGATGCTTAACCAACTGAGACACCCAGGCACCCCTCCACCACTATTTTTAAAGACCTTTACTAAAAAGAAGTTGAAACCAGCATTAGTCTAAAAAATTGCATCAAGTCAGTACCTCCTTAACATTCTGATGCTAAATTTAAATATCTTAGGTTGATATTTTAGACTGAGACACATATTAGTCATCATTAGTAATCAAATGCATTAAAAGCTCAAATTATTCCCCATATACACCTCAAAATATTAATGTCCTCACATATAGACAAGACTGAAGTATTATTTTTTATACAAAATAGTCTTGGGATTGAGGCATGGACCAAAATGTGGTATTTCTGATACCAAAGGAGGGACTCATAATAAATCAAAACATTCATATTAAAGAATATATATTTCTATTCAATAAAAAATGCTGAATTTATAAATATTCAATTATTTTTTTTCCCAAGTCAGTTTACTACTTGCTTTTTTATATATACTGTTGGCCAAAAATGGCATTAATAACTCATTAGAAAAAGTGTTTCATGAACAAAAATACATCAAAAATTCAATTTTTACAAGCATGATAAAATATGTGTTTGGCTAAATATGGGTTAAACATTGTATTTCAAAACTGTGATAAATAAAAACAAAAAAAAAACACAGGAAAGAAATTTGGAACAAATTTAGTAAAGAGTTATAATCTCACCAAATTATTTTGTTTAATGTTTATTTTTGAAAGGAAGAAAGGGAGAGAGCGCATGAGCAGGAGAGGGGCAGAGAGAAAGAGAGAGAGATAATCCCAAGCAGGCTCCATGGTGTCAGTGCAGAGCCTGACACAGGGCTTGAACCTATGTACTGTGAGATCATGACCTGGGCTGAAACCGGGAGTCGGCCACTTCACTGACTAAGCCACCCAGGTGCCCCTCACCAAATTTAACAAGTTTATTAGAGAATCTTAGGTTTTCAAGCATAACTATGCCTAGTCATATTTACTTTTTTCTTATAAAACAACCCTCCATATTGGTGCTATGCTGTACCTCACTTTTCTATTATACGTTGACTCACTCAAAGGACATCTTTGCCAGGTTTTCCTTAACTTCACCATATTTTTATCATTAACAGTCACAGTATGGAATTAGCAACTCAGACTCATTCTTTTTAGAATTTAATTTTAAGTTTATCTGAAATATTCACCTCCTCCTAGTGCTATATCCCTCACTACACTTCACGGCTCTGAAACTTGAAATGGAAGTATTTCTCTCAAACACTACCTCTTCCATTATAATCTTAGGCACTAAATACTCCACTGTTTCACTAAGAGAAAAGCCAGGCAAGGCTACAAACCTCTCTCTATTATCTTTTATTGGGAAATAGGGATTCCTTACTGGAGGAGATCTAAGGCTGCTCTGACCCACCTACCACAGTTCCTCTTGTATCAGTGTCTTAGTCAGTTTGGGCTGCTATAACAAAATCCTATAGACTGGGCGGCTTAAACAACATTTATTTCTCACAGTTTTGGATACTGTGAAGTCCTAGATACAGATGCCAGTAGATTCAGTGTCTGGTAAGATCTCTCTTTCTTATTTGCAGATACCTGCCTTCTTGTATCCCCATATGGGTAAGAGAGAGAGAGATCATCTCTCTCATGTCTCTTCTTATAAAGGCACTAATCCCATTCATGAGGGCTCCACTCTAGTGACTTAATCACTTGTCAAAGGCTCCACCTCCAAACAGCATCATATTGGGGATTAGGACTTAAACATATTAATTTTGGGGGGCATAAACATTGAGTCCATAGCAGGTGACATTTCCTACTAATGGGCTCTCATAGATAGAAACAATTGTACAAAATGACTTAATGCTGCCTACGCTTTTTTTGTATGTGTAACCAGGAAATCCACACATCCCTGTCATGCTGAATATTGGACATGATGGCAGCTTCACTGCTGCTACCCCTTAGCTCAGCCTCACCTATTCTCTGTATTTTCCACTGACAATGTATAGCACAGGTACAGATAAAGAAACTTGCTGCTTAAGTAGGCATTCAATCAGGAGAACAGGAAAAATGGATATAACTTCTCACTGCATTTCTCCTTCTTTGGTCTTTGATTGACTGTAAGGACAATAGAGCAAGAAGGGCAGGGCCATGGGGAAATATAGAGAGACGTGGAAATAAGGCCAGTCCTAAGATCTTCAAGCCAATACAGAATGATTTTTTAATAAAAAACAGGCAGGATTCTAAATGTCTAATTAAAAGGTCACATTAAGTAAATTAATGTGCTTAAGTACATTAAGTAAAATAATATGAAGAAATGTTATATCAAACATTAAAACAATGAAAAATTACAAATGCCAGTACTATGTTATATAAAGAAGATGATTCAAAATTGCATTAAACTCACCATGACCTGGAGGAAATTTTTTCCATTTAATGAGTGCAACTAGCTCACATATGGATAAAGTTGGCCACTCCTCATAATATGGACATTTATGAATTAATTTCATCTTTTCTTTATTTTCAAGCTTTATGTTTTCCTGAAAAAGTCATTAAAAAAGAAGGAAAATGTATAGCAGATAGATAAATGGCATAACAGAAAAATAAAGGTTATATAGCACAAAATACATTTGAATTTTATAGGAGCATCATTCCAAGACCACATAACCATATTGAAATTTTAGTCTTCTGGTGTGCTACTAAAATTATATTTACCCACCTTTCATAATATTTTTAGACTTCCATAAATATTTTTGCATTTCTTAAAAATCTTGTCATAATCCAGACTAAACTCAAAAGTTGTACATGATAATATCAAATAATTGATACTTATATTTTGAAAATAAAACATACCAAATATTGTTAGAAGTGAGTGACTCTGAATTCAGGAATTTGGAAGGAAGTTGAATTCTGAGATAGTTGTCTGTACCACTGACACTGAGACCACTATATCAAAAGAAATCCTGACTATTTTTAGAGACCTAAGTCAAGAAGATGGATGACTCACCATCTCCCTCCAACCAAAGAACCCAACTGTAGCCGATGCCAGTGCCTTATTGCACCAGCACCAGACTTAGACCCTTTCAAGAAAAGCTGGCAGAGCAGAACAATGGGGGCCTTTTGATGAAGTCATTTATACAAACTTTCTCTGCCATCAGGTGAGGAGAAATCAAAAAAGCGAACATTTTGTATTTGACTTAAGGAGAGTAAGTTGGTAAACTTGAAGTAAATAAATTATCTTAATGTAGCAGAATTAGGGGATCAGAATTAAGTTGTGATCACCTATTCATGCAACTCTGGGTTTTGAATGTCTATTAAAGCGATAAAATAGCATGCCAATTATTCCCAACTGTTTTTTTTTCAGGTGGACTGTACAGATTTAGAGATCTGTCTGTATGATTGTCTGGTATTCCTAACACATGACATGCTGTTGACAACCAAAACATGCTTGTTGAATGAATATATGAATAAATGGATGCATAAATGAATGGATTTAAAATTCATGAAAAACCAAAAGTGCTCAAAATACACATAAAATATATTCATAGAGACCTTTCTTTCTACTTCAACTACCCATCATCATCAGAAACTTAAGTAATTGTTCACCAAATAAACCACATTTTTATTGTCTCCAAGTCAAGTTATATTAAAAAATAAAAGAAATGTGGACATCTTATGTCTAGAGGCAAAACTCAGCTTGAATTTATACATCTATTGTGTTAATATAGATTAGATATGATCATACCGATTTTAACCTCACATAATCCTTTGCTGGGATTTTAAGAATTTCACAATCTTCTTCTGTGATCACTGAGTACTCCTTTGTGTCTGATTCAGTCTGAGCTGTAACTTCCAGGGTTCCAAAGGTACTCCATTGTCGAAGCTATAAAAATATGGAGGCAAATTAAACTTCATTATCATTCATCAACATAAAAATACTAGTGATTGTGACGGGAGCAGTCTAGAAGAGTCTGCAAAAGCACTGATTGCAGGTCAGACTCCGAGTCTATGAAAAAAGGGGATCTAAACAGTCTTGCATGGGTGTCATACTTCTGCCCAATGTTACCTTCCCAGGGCAAGAAAAAATTCCCATTTTCTCACTAGCATGAAGAAAATAACTGTAAGAATAGATCTTCTGTTTTACCCACTGATTCATTTTAAGTACATAGAATAATGCTTGGAACATAGTAGCCATTCAATAAATATTTGTTGAAAGAGTGAGGAAATAGAATTTATATACTTGGTCTTCTGCTTATTTTATTATCCTCATATGTTGGTAGTAATAATGAAAATGAATATAGTGTTATGCAATATATAAATCACTGGCATGTATATATATATATACATGTAGGATGTCCTAATTTATTATGTAAAAGATAAATATTTAGCATGCCAAAATGTTACTCTAGAGTACTTAATTGTAAATAAGATATATATTATAGATAGATAGATAGATAGATAGATAGATAGATAGATAGATACTTATCATAGATAATATATATCTATGAAATTGAGAAGCTTCTTAGGGAAAACATCAGGTCTATATGGTTAAGATGATATGAGAGGACATCTGCTCCTACATTTCAGATCCATAGAAAGGCTGAACAGTTATCTTTTTAGTTGAATGGATAGCTGAGATTTAATCTGCAAGTCCAGAAATAAAGAGGGATTTTAAACAGTCACTGCTGAAGCAAAGTGGTTCACAGTGATATCAGACTAGAATAAAGGCCAAAGGGAGTGAATTCCAGGGTTTGTCATACATGTGGGAATAGGAGATGAGACTTAGAACCATGGAAGGTGAGGAACTGGAATTGGGCCTTCTAGCATAAAGTCTAGGAACTTGGAGGATCACCTATATGTGAAATGGAGGCAACAAAAACTTTAACCACTAATCCAGCTGTGGAACTGGGAACAGCTGTCATAAAATCAAGATTCTAGGTCTATAAATTGTGTGAGTGCAGAGTATACATTTACAAATAGTACAGGACTCAAAGCTAAAAGATTACTGTAAATTCTGTTACACAACTAGAAAAACAGCTAAGATCCAGGAAAGTATAAATTTAAAACCTTAGGTATGAATTGAGGAAAAAAGGAACTCACATAGGAAGCAATCCCTGCTAATAACAAAATCACAGTAAAAAATTATAAGCCTCACAAGTGAAAAAAAAACCCTACAATGGTAAGTCAACAAAGAACTTTAAAAAATGAACAACTTAAAGAAATTATATACAATTAATATATTAGATCATGAAACCAGAGAATGACATTATGGAAGCAAAAAGGCATTTTGCAAAAGAACAAAATTAAGCTTTTTAAAGTAATAAAGAGTTATTAAAAAAACTCAATGGACACATTGATTAAAACTAAAGAAACAATTCATGAAATGGATAAAATATGAGAAAAATCATTCAGAATAATCATTCAGAAGGAATCTGAAATGAGATTTTAAAAGATATGGAAGATAGATGGAGACCATTCATCATACAGCTACTACGATTTCCAGAAGAAACCAAAAATAATGGGAGAGGAGTAATTATTACATTAAGTGATAATGGCACTAAATTTTCCAGAATAGTGAAGAGGTGAGTCTTAGAAATGAAGTAATACACAACATCTCGATGTATATTTGTATCTTGCATTCCTGCTCAGGTTTTGGTGTAGACCATTAGTCTTTCTCCTCCACGTCCCCCTTCATTATCTTGTTAGACATCACAAAATTCAAGTAGATAGTTTTTACATACATTTTTCCAGGTTTTCTAATTGTTTTTAGGATAAGACTTAGTTTGAATTACCTAATAAGCTCTTATGAAAGCAAAAGTCCTCCACAACTTTGAATAATATTCTTAAGGCTTTCTTTCTTGATGCATTAACCAATATCATCAAACTCCTTAATATTATTAGGAAAATATTACATTTCTAATACCCTTTACACACTGTATGTATGTAAACATTGTTTACACTGAATTATTGTATAGCTGAATTATTTTTAAAAATTACTAATATTTACACTTCCATTCCATTATATAACTATGGTCACCTTCAAAGTACTCAAAAAAAATTTCAAACTAGAATTCTATTAACTTAAAATAGGAATATAGAGTGAGGAAAAATAAGCATCAAGTTAATTTTTGACATCATGTGAAACAAATTTAAAAAGATGAATTTCACTTAGAACAATAGTGAATCCAAAGAGGAATACAAAACAGTTGATAAAAAATGTACATCATTGATAATAAATGTAAATAAATTTATTGATATATAATAATTATAAAATAATTATAAAGTAACTAACATGAGATACCTTTAAAATAAAATAGATTTAAAATACTTTTAGAACAGTAATTCCAAAGAGAAGAGCAGGAAGATTTAAAAAAAAATACTGAGAATATACTTTGGAACTAGGAAAGACAAAAAAAATATATAGCTTTTCTTAGTTAAAATTGCAAATTTAGTAACATAGAAATAAGAACATTATGGATGGAAAAAGAAAACACAATGACACAAAAATAAAGTGATGAAATCTACTATGTCCCTAATAATATCTAATAAACACCTATAATTTGACTTTGGGCACCTGGGTGGTTCAGTTGGTTAAGCCTCTAACTCCTGACTTTGGCTCATGGTTGTGAGATCAAGCTCTGAGTTAGGCTCCACACTTCTTGGGATTCCCTCTCTTTCTTTCTCACCTACCCCCACTCACGTGCACTCTCACTCTCTCAAAATAAATACACATTTACAAAAAATAGATTAAAAATAATTATAGAAAATGACAAATTATTTAAAAAAATATTTTCCAGAAGAGAATAACTAAATAAACCACACACAAAAGAAACATTCTCAATCTTACTATTAAACAGAGAAATGTTTATTCATCTATGAGACTGAAAATATTAAAGTACTCTAACCTATGAGACTGGGGCAATACTTTTCTTATATAACTCAAGAAACTGTAAAACCTTTTAAAATGGGAAATAATCTGGCAATGTTTACTAAAATTAACAAAGGATATATGAAATGCTTTATCCAGGAACATATCTCTTAGGATCTACCTTGTAGAAATGCATTCTTAAGAATGTACTTATAAAACAATGCGGCACATTTTAATAACCTCCAACTGGAGTATTTTTAAAAAGCCACCAGTTAATGTGTGTGTATGTGTGTATTCAACTCAATCTAAATTTTTACATACTGTTTAAAATTAATGACATCTATGTACCTTACCCTTTATGAATACTTATAGTGAAAAAAAGACAAATAGCAGTGAAAATATGTTGAAAATTTTAATAAACTGAACAGTTACAAAAATGGTAATCTATATAAATTTATATAATTGTTTATACGTTTATGTTAGCTCAGAGAAAGTTGTACAAGTGCAAATACCAGGCTATTCAGGGGAAAGGTGGAAGTAAAATGACAAAAAAGACTTATTACCTTTTCCTTAAAACTCTATTTTCTTTCAATTACAGAGTGAGTTTGTATTAAATTTTAAGTTTTGGACATTTTAAAAGACGTTTAAAATAGATTCAAAACAACATGCTGTGTTATTTTCCACACCTGCGTTCTCTCTCTTGGTATCTTTATATTGATATATGAAACATCTTTTTTTTTTAATTTTTTCTAATATTTGTTTTATTTTTAAGAGACAGAGAGACAGAGACAGAAGAAGGGGCAGAGAGAGAGAAGGAGACACAGAATCCAAAGCAGGCTCCAGGCTCTGAGCTATTAGCACAGAACCCAATGCTGGGCTTGAACCCACCATCTGTGAGATCATGATCTAAGCCAAAGTCAAATGCCCAACTGACTAAGCCACCCAGGTGCCCCAATATATGAAATATCTTAAATGATATATATTAGATGTGTATAGTTATCTCTGAATGATGAAAGTGCAGACAACTATCATTTTCTACTTAATACCTCTCTGTATTTTCTGAAAATTTTAATGAATATAGTAATTTTGAAATCTGGCAACATTACAAAGCTATTTAAATGATATACAGCTCAATGTTTCTCAGTTTTGGGGGAAACACTCATTAAGGTTAGGTAAATAATCCTATTTTGCTGTAGATAGATGTTGGAAGTGCACAAAAGGAGCTATTTCTCTCACTTCTAAATTCTCCTGTTATTTTACTGGAAAATAAATTGATAATTACATTTATTGGGAAATGATATATTCTCATGATTAAAAATTTTTACACTTCTTTAATAATACATGACCCAAACATTTGGTGCTGAATAATATGAGTTGGTAAATCCATTAAGATTTCTTTTATATAAAAACATTGTTGAGGTTTGTTTCAAACTGTATTTTACACAAATGAACTTTTTTTAAAAACAGTAGACCTCTACAGGTATAATTTTTGTTCTCCTTGTTTTATTTTTCCAATGTGTCTAGCTTTCAGGCATTTACACATTAAATAAGATCAATAACTAAAATTAGAATTGCTATTTTTAAACCAAGGAAACATCATGTTCTTAACCCTGTGGAACATATTTTTTTCTCCCTATGGGGCTGAAGAGGCAGATAGAAAATACAAAGCCTCTCTAGATAGGGGTTCATAAATTTAGTCCAAGGATGGACTTTTAGAAGATTCTTGAACTCCTAATATCTCATGCCATAGTTTGTGATTATTTGTAAATTTCCATTTATTTCCTTGAATGACTTTCTATAGCTTTCATGAGATTCTCCAGGATGTCTATGTCTCAGAAAAAAATTACATTTCCCCTATGACTTAAATGGCTTATGTAGAAAGTACATTCTCATAACCAAATAATGTTGTACAATAAGAAAGTGATATGAAAATGTCACATTTCATAATCTCTTACATGCTTATGGAGGATTTTGGTCATATTAGGGGTATATTGTGATATCTAAAAGGTAAAAGCAGGAACTAACCTGAATGTGAGGACAGTCTAATTGGGACCTAACTCAACCCACTAGTTGAGAGACTGGCCTGTCTGCCTCAACAGAAATTCCCTGAGTACATTGATACCAAACCTATATGCTGAGCCAAAGAGGAAGACATTTCCAATTACAGGAAAATAATTGATATTTGAAGAATATATGAAAAGCTATGCAATCCCTAAGTAAAACCTATAAATCAAGTCAATTTGTAGATATAGTCAATAAATTCCTCTTTAAAATTTGTCTAAATAAAGCGTACTATTATGACCCTCATGCATTTTGGCAAGAAGAGTCCAAATATCATAATGGATCAGAAAAGTAGAAGAAATTGTTTTTATTTCCTCCAAAACAGAGTGGTTTTTTCTCAGGGAATTTCCACATCCTCAGTAATTCACATGAAACACTTATTTGAAAGACCTAACACACTGACTGCTTATTTGAATTCTACCCAGCTTAAGACCCAGTTTAACTCCTATCTCTTTTCTAAAGCTACCTGGATCACCCAAGTTTCCCCCCTGATTTCTAATAAATTATGTGCTCTTTGTTTTGCTCTATAACATGCAATAGTCTCATAAGTAAGGCCATTCTAAAAATATTAATAATGTTATATCACTATCTTAAAACTTTGAAGATAAATGAATGTGTTTCCTTCTAATATAGGAAGATTTTCAGCAGCAAAGGAGCCTGGGTTAAATATAATCATCATCTGATGCCACTTTAAGACTAGTACAATTCTACCCAAATATTCTTAACTTCTAAAAGTTCTGTTGTAGGGGTGCCTTTGGTGGTTCAGTCGGTTAAGCTTCTGACTCCGAATTTCGGCTCAGATCATGATCTCACCGGTGTGGGTTTGAGCCCTGCATCAGACTGTGCACTAACAGTCCTATTAAAATCACCTACTATAGTGTTGGATTTGTTTGCTTCTTTCTTCTTTCTTTCCTTCTTTCTTTCTTCCTTCCTTCCTTCCTTCCTTCCTTCCTTCCTTCCTTCCTTCCTTCCTTCCTTCCTTCCTTCCTTTCTCTCTCTCTCTCTCTTTCTTTCTTTCTTTCTTTCTTTCTTTCTTTCTTTCTTTCTTTCTTTCTTTTCATTTCTCTCTCTCTCTCTCTCTCTCTCTCTCTCTTCCCTTTCTTTCCTGTTCTACCAATGTTTACTTTATATGTTTTGAAGTAATAAGTTTCAGTGCATGTTATTTCACAATAATTATCTCTCTTTAGTTTTAATAATGTTCTTGCAATGAAGTCTACTTTCTTACTATTAGAAGAGCAACACCAGCTTTCTTTGGGTTAGTGTGATCTGGTTTATCATCTTCCATTATTTTACTTAGCAACTTCTGGTATATTTGTAATAAGGTGTGTCAGCATATAGGAGGTTATTTTATCTACTCTGACAATCTTTGTTTATTAGTTAAAATACTTAGTCTGCTTATATATAATGTAATTATAGACATATTTAGGTTTAAATTTTCCTTCTTATTATTTGCTATTTGTCTATTTTTGTGTGTCATTTATTCCTTTTTATTTAGTGCTGAACATTGAGGATGAAAAACTGTTATTGCTGTAGACGATATCTTTCTCTGAGATGCTTTACTTTTCAACTTACAGTTAAGTAGTGAGTGTAGAAGCAAATTAACATGATCCAATCAGGAACTGAGGTGTCTGAGGCTGGATTTAGTTCTGGGTTTCTATTGATAGACTAACATGTTTATCAGAAGTTCTTATCCTTGATAGACACAGAGCTCTTTTTTTTTAAGTTTATGTATTTATTTTGAGAGAAACAGAGACAGTATGAGTGGGGAGGGAAAGAGAGAGAGGGAAACAGAGAATCCCAAGCAGGCTCCACGCTGCCAGTGCAGAGCCCTGGCTCAGTGCAGTGCGGGGCTTGAACTCAGGAAACCATGAGGATCATGACCTGAGCCAAAACCAAGAGTTGGACATTTAACCAACTGAGCCACCCAGGTGCTCCTAGACACAGAACTCTTAATTGCTCTCTGTCAAATGCTATGAGACTGAAGACAGTTCTTGTTGGATTTTTAGCTGCATACTTTTACTTGGGTTCTGTGATGATTAATTTTATGTCAACTTGACTGGGTTATAGAGTACCCAAATAAATTGGTAAAATATTATCCTGGGTGTTTTGGATGAGTTGAACATTTAGATTAGTACACAGAATAAAGCATATTGCCTTTTATACTGTGGCAGGCTTCACCCAATCAGCTGAAGGCCTGAATAGAACAAAAGACTGATCCATAACCAAGTAAGAGAGGTTAGGAAAATTCTCCATTCAGCGGCCTTCAATCTGATCTCCATACACAACAGTTATTCCTAACTTTACAGCATCTTCCAGCATTTAAACTCAAACTAGATACTGATTTGACAGATTTTGGACTTGCCAGTCTCCATAACTGACCAAGTCAATTCCTTATTAGCTTATTATCTATCTATCCATCATCTAACCATCATCTATCTATCCATCCATCCATCCACGCATCCTTCCATCTATCCATCCATCCATCCATCCATCCATCCATCCATCCTACTGGTACTGACATTCAGATTTTTATAGATTTTTAGCCTCTTGGTCCATAACTCTTAGGAATAAGCAAATGCCCTAAAGAAAAGAAAGGCATATCAAGGTACCTTTCCTCTGATTTTCTTTTCCCAGTATCTTGCCCCTTCAAGTCTTGATTGTCTACGTAGACTGAACTCAAAATTTTATCACTCTGGTACTCTGAGATTCCTGAAGTTCTGATCCACTGCTTTCTGTTTATTCATCCTTATGATAATTACAAATTGGCAGTTGCCTCAAAGGAAAGCAACATGGAATGTCTGGCTCAAAATAATGCTATTTCCTTTCTTTCTTGAATCATTACCCTTCAAATCCTGGTTCCCTGGTTGCTCTCAAATATCTTCAGACTGTTGTTTGGTTGGTTGCTTTGATCCAGATTTTATAGTGTTCTAGCAAGGAGATTGTTCTGATGCAAACTACTCATCCTGGTCAAAAGCAGACTGAGATTCAACAAACTAAAGGGACTGTTTCTCTAAAATAAAATCTACTTCTGTTTGTATTGTTTGGACTTTGTTGGCTTGCCCTTATCATCCCAAATCATTCAGAATCATCAATTGGACAATGACATCCAAACCTTTCTCATAGAAGATAAAGGAAGGGTAGAGATTTTGGCAAGATAGTCCACAAAGTTTTACATAAATTAGTATCTATAATAAGAAAAATATTCTGAAGAGCCTTATCGTAGTTTTTACTGTCTTTACTGTCCAAAAATAATGGAAAAAAATTAGATGGCAGCCTTTTAACACAAGGAAGGAATTAGTAACATCCAAGGTATATTTAAATATAAATATAAATATAAATATATTCTCTTTTTCTCTTTCTTTTTCTGTAGATAGATATGATAAGCAAGCCAATGAATATTAATGTATTAAAAACAGAATTTCTAATTCCTGAACTATTCATACATATCAGATATTAATAAGAATAATGTAAGTACTTAGCATTTGTTGCTATTTGCAAGTTATATATGCCATATGTGTTTGTGTGTCCTGTTTAGTTTTCTTGGTCAATTAAATTTTTAAAAATCTTTTAAAAACTATACATTTTCTAGTTCATATAAAAGATATATTTAGGAGTGCAGGAAAGGAGTGGGTTGACAAAGAAAAATAGTACCTGAAGAACTCATAGGAAACATGTTCCTGTATAAGTATCACAGTACCTATAATATAAGGTCCCCTGAACAGCCCAGACTGCATATTATTAGCACATGAGCACAGTGCTGATATCAGCTGATAACCATGAACTGAATCTCAGATATAGCCCAAGCATTCCCTTCTGCATTAATCTTTTTTATGTTTGAGAGAGACCAACTCATACAATACCTTCAGCATTGACTGGAACGACAGTTTCCTTTTCCTGTTCTGTTACATTTGGACTGCTGACTTTTTGCTAAAGAGATATAACCTTTTATTCTATGTCCTCAAAAGGTCCTAAATGACTACCCTGAAATCTGAAGAAGTCACCCAGCACAATTCAGCACTTTCATGAATCTAATTTGGAAATAATGAAGGTATAATTTAATCAGAAATGTAATTCAAAGATTGAACCAATTAATTAAAAAATAACATTTGGACAAATAAAATATATTTCACAATTTTCTAAACATTGTTGGTGCTCGATAAGTATTGCTGACTAGTTAGAAGTGAGAAAAATTATTTTTCATATCATTATTATTATCTGACATCTTTTTATTTTCTTATTAAAAGAGAGAAATTAATCTCTCTGATATATAAGAGTGCACAATTCAACCCCTAGAAATAATCATTCCAGCATGCCATTTGGTGAAATTGACAGTATACTGCAAAAAATATTGATATTATACTGTAGAATTGATATTATACTGCAGAAAATATAACAATGAATGTCATATTCCCAATAATTTAAGAGTAAGCACTAAGAACTAAAAGTACTGCCATATTATAATATGGAATACAATGTCAACTAAAGAAAAAGCTAGCATCTATTTTAAATAATCATAAACTTTAAAAAATTAGCATGTAAAGTTTAGTAAAAAGTTAATAGAGCATATGCTGAAATGTGTACTTTATAGGTATTCATACTTAAGTGCTCATCAGATGTTCATTAGCTATTGCAGTTATAAAATCTAAAGTTCCTAATGGATTGATATCCTTCATGTGTTATATGGTTTACTCATTTTTAAATTAATTGGTCTGGTGTGATTTGAATTTTATGTGAAAAATTAATATTTTTGGTAACTTTGTATAGCAAACTTTTTAATAAACCAAAAACAATGCTTTCTGACTTTATATTCAAAATAGAACATTTTATCCACAAACACTGAATTCAATGGTTCATATATCCATTTATTCTGAGTTTAATATGTTCTTATAAAGAAGATTCAGTTGAATAAGCTTAGATATAAAGTGAAATAACTGTGTCAGTCTAATCTCAATGTGAAATGATTTAATATTTACTTTTTTGCTTATAGTTAAAATAAGTATTTTGAACTGCAGTTTGGGATATTTCCTTATTCACCATTAAAGAATATAATGTTCTTAACTACACTTTCTACTATGATCAGTGGAAAGCCCACTTTTTAAACTTCTCAATGAATAGTAAGAATATAAAAATAATGGGATGCATGTGCCACTTCGAATCAGTATTTTTATATCTTTTGGGTATATACTTAGTAGTGCAATTGCTGGACCATAGGGTAGTTCTATTTTTAACTTTTTGAGGAAGCTCTACACTGTTTTTCAGAGTGGCTGCACCAGTTTGCATTCCCACCAACAGTGTAAGAGGGATTCTCTTTTTCCCCATCTTCGCCAACACCTGTTGTTTCTTGTATTGTTAATTTTAGCCATTCTGACAGTTGTGAAGTATCTCATTGTGGTTTTGATTTGTATTTCCCTGATGATGAGTGATGTTGAGCATCTTTTCATGTGTCTGATAACCATCTGTATGTCTTCTTTGGAAAAATGTATCTTCATGTCTTCTGATTTCTTAACTGGATTATTTGTTTTGGGGTATTGAGTTTGATAAGTTATTTATAGTTTGGATACTAACCCTTTATCAAATATACCATTTGCAAATATCTTCTGCCATTCCATAGGTTGCCTTTTAGTTTTTTTGACTGTTTCCTTTGTTGTGCAGAAGCTTTTTATCTAGATGAAGTCCCAATAATTCATTTTTGCTTTGCTTCCATTGCTTCAGCAAACACAACTAGTAAGAAGTTGCTAGGCCACTATCAAAGAGGTTGCTGCCTGTATTCCCCTCTAGGATTTTCATGGTTTCCTGCCTCACATTTAGGTTTTTTCATCCATTTGAATTTATTTTTGTGTTTGGTGTAAGAAAGTGGTCCAGTTAAAACTTTATTTTATTTATTTTTTTAAGTTTATTTATTTATTGTGTGTGTGTGTGAGAGAGAGAGAGAGAGAGAGAGAGATACAGAGAGAGAGAATGGGGGAGGGGCAGAGAGAGAAGGGATGGGGTTCCAAAGTGGGCTCTGCTCTGACAGCGGAGAGCTTGATGTGGGGCTCAAACTTACAAACCATCAGATAATGAATTGAGCTGAATTCAGATACTTAACTGACTAAGCCACCCAGATCCCTTTCTTGATTTTAAACAAATATCCTTATAGTATACTTCTATAAGTATACTATTCTATTGCTGTCATGACATCATGAAGAAATCCTGCCATATGCTTTTTAAAAATATTTCATCAAATTCCTTTTATAATTAAGCTTGTGATCCCAAATTGATTTTTATGTAGGATATGAAGTAAACATGTAGTTTCTTCTATTCTATTCACATAGATAACTGATTGCCTTAGTTCATATTAATGAATCATCTCACCACCCTCCCCACTGTTTTTCATGACACAGTTTTACCTCCAGAGTGATTACATATGTGGATCTAATTTTTGAACTCTGGCTGCCCATATGTTCATCTCTGAGGCACTATCAATCATTATAAAAGCACTATAGCAATTATATAGTCTTGATATCTGTACCTCTTCCCCAAGGGTCTTCTTCAGGAATATCTGGCTATTCTTTTTTTATGTTTATTTATTTATCTTTGAGAGATGGAGGAGAGATAGAGAGAATCCCAAACAGGCTCCATGTCGGCACAGAGCCCCATGTGGGCTCAATCCCACAAACTGTGAGATCATGACCTGAGCTGAAATCAAGAGTCAGACACTTAAAAAAAAAAAAAAAAAAAAAAGAGTCAGAGGCTTAACAAACTGACCCACTAGGCACCCCATGTATCTAGCGATTCTTAGCCTTTTGCTCTTTAGTATAATTTTTAGCAGCACCTTGTGAAGTTCCACAAGGAAATTACTTGAATTTTTTCACTGAAATTGCATGAAACCTATGAGTCATTTTGTGAGACGTGTATCCTTAAAATATTGAATATTTCTGTCCACTAAATATAGTGTAACTGTATTTAAGTCTTCTCTAACACATTTTAAAATTTTTTAATGTTTATTTATTTTCGAGAGAAAGATAGAGTTTGAGTGGGGGAGGGTCAGAGACTCAGAGAGAGAGGGAGACAATCCAAAGCAGGCTCCAGGTTCTGAGCTGTCAGCACAGAACCCGACACGGGGCTCAAACTCATGAACGGTGAGATCATGACCTGAGCCAAAGTTGGACACTTACTCAACTAAGCCATCCAGGCTCCCCTTCTCTAATATCTTTTAATGAACACACATAATGTTTTCCAAAAAGTATCACAACAAATTTTATTTTATTCTTTCTAAAGTACTCAATATTTTCTGCAGATATTTAATATAATCTTTTTTATTAATGATATCTTCTAAACATACTGTGAATTCTTTATTTTATTGTCAAATCAACAGTGAATTTATAACATAGATAATGATTTATTAAATTTTAGTCAGTTCTTTAGTTTTCACTTTGAGGGAGAGGTTGGCAAACTTTTTCTGTAATGACTAGGAAGCAAACATTTTCAGTTTTTCAGGCCACATAGTCTCTGTCACAAGTATTCAACTCTGCCACTGTGGAGTAAAAGCAGTCACGGTGTATAACAAATGGGTGTGGTTATATTCTAATAAAACTTTATCCACAAAAAGGCTATAGTCAGATTTTACCAAGGGCTTGAGTTTGTCAACCCCAGGTCTACAGATTCATTTATATTATCAAGCCCCCATATACTTTGCTATTATTTCTTTTTTAGCCCTAAAAATTTATAAAATAATCATCCCATAAGCTAGAGTAAAAATGATTAACATTAATATACAATAACAGAAATATTTTATATGATATACTACGTGGTATAAAAGAGTATTACTAAGATATGATATTTGTATAATTTAAATTTAAAAATTACAGTATCCAGATTTTTTAAATTGATATATTTCCTCCTTTACTTGCCTCTCTGTTCCTCTTAAATATTTTACATCTAATTTTCTTTGACCTTGGGAGTCATATTTTCAGGCTTGTTGAATTTGTTAAATATTCGTAAATTATGTCATATAAACATCTATTAAACTCTCTTAGAAGTAAAGTATAAAGCTTGGAAAATTTGCTTGTCTTGGTAAAATGTAATTAGTCTGCTATAAAGGCCTTTTGTTTATCTAACGGCTAATAGAAGAAATTGACACATCCATTCTTGTTAGATGAAATATTGATTACTGTATATAAAGAAAACCCTTTGAGAAAATAATTAAACACATAAATTTACCTGAAAACAATGTGTATATGTATATGTGTGTGTACGTGTTTCTTTATTTGGTTGAGTAAAGTCTTTGTCACCTCTTTAAGGAATTATCATCATCCAGAATGTATTACAGTGAAGGTTTACTAAAACCTTCAATAAACATTTTCTGATTTTCAATAATATAGTTAGCTGTATATTTTGTCCAGTTTGATTTATGCAAATATATTTCTGAAGACGGGTAAAAGCAGTTTCTTGAACAACTGTTTGGGGGAAAAAATAAACCAGTTAACTAAGCCAGTTAAAAATAAGTAAGAATTGATTTCCAGTATTAATACACACATACACGCACATACACACAGTTTCCATACAAATGACAAACTTATAAAAGAGAAGTAAATTATGGTCATAATAATTGACAAGGACACTAAGTAAATGTAAACATTATTTTTAATTAATGAAAAACAGAGTTAAGACCGCTATATACCACCATAGTTTTGATCATTCTTTTCAGATGATATCATGTGATGAACACTTAGCACAGTGTTCACAGGAGTTAGCTAAGTTAGGAACTTAGCACAGGAGTTCTACTTAAACGGAGGAAGTTCAATTCCCATTCTCAAAGTAGGGCCTGATGCTCTGACTTTTTGTTCCCACAGTGAGCTGTGCTTGTTTAATCACCCTAATCACGCCATCAAACTGAAACTATCAGCTGCACTTCCAGCCGTCTCTACCACATCATTGTCTTCTGCAAAGCCAAGACAATTTCTTATTTATCTCAATACCAAACCCATAGTACGTGTTAAAAAATGTCTGTTGAACTAAACTGACCATAAGAAAAATGCTAAAATACAATCTTTGATCAGGACAGATAAGGACCTCTTAAAGTATTTAAAGATTTTACATATTAAAGTGGCAAATATCATGATTATCTCTCTCAACTGGCAGAACCAAGCTAAAAACTTTAGCCTTCAGCCATCCTCTGAATTGTGTTCAATAAAGAATTTATTGGGGACAAGCATAGTTCTTGAATTATGCCTAAATGTACTTGCATTTTTTTGCCATCAACAAGTCAAAGAGAAGCACAATCTTCAGATCTGTGATACTCTAAGTGGTATCCTCTTAGTGGTATCCTACAGCTGTCACTAATCTCTGAGAAATACACCAGTCACTGAAGGAACATGTTTCATGGTCAAACGTAGTCCTTTGGGGCGTGGGGGGGGGGAATGGTGCTTTGTCTTCAGAGTATAACTATGATCAGATACACCTCAAATAATTGGAAGTTTAAATTCACATGCTTCCAAAGAAAGAAACAGTATACAGTAAGAAAGCACTATTACAAAGAACCTGGGATAAATTGAAATGTGAAAGCACATTGAATAAAACATTGAGGTTGTTTGTTGCTTGAGCAAATGGGAAGAATCCAATAACGCTCGAGGAAAACAGCACACTAAGGAAGGAAATCTGATGGAGGAACTTTGAGCAGCACATACAGCCAACTTCAAAGAATTTATTACTATGTGTTTTCACAACCTGTCAAGAATCTCAAAAGAACACTTTAAAGATTTATCGTGTTAAGGGAGAAAAAATTTGCAAGCCAGAACAAAATAAGGTCATTTTTGTTGTTGTTTTCTTTTAATTACTGATCTTTAGACAGGGAAAGGAAGAATATTGGCTCCCAAAACTGTTGACTCAAAGGGAGCAGGGAGGGATGGATTTGTTGAAGAGGAAGTAAACTGTCAGCAAATGTGGAACACCTGCAATGGAGAGACACTTCACCTGTATCAATATGAACAGAAGTCTGGGACTGGGTAAATCTGGTCAACTGCACAAGTTTCCATTGCAGGTCAATGGGAGCTATGGAATTTAAAACGTTTGAATTATGCAGTTGTTCAAGTAAATGTTTATTTTTTTCACAGGAATATGAGTATAGTTTTCTTTGAAATTATGGTTTTACAGTTATTGACCATAGTGTACAAAAACAGACATTTTATATACACATTGATCTTGCAGCATCAGTCTATTTTGTCTTATTCTGCTTAATAAAGACAGAAAATGTTTTCTGATACTAGGAACCATACTCAAGGCTCTACAAATATTAGCTCACTGAATGAATACCCATAAAAACACTATGACATGAGTCTGTTAACATATTCATTTAACAAAAACTGTTAATGTTTATTTATTTTTGAGAGAGAAAATGAGATGGGAGTGTGAGCAGGAGGGTCAGAGAGAGAGGCAGACACAGAGTCCAAAGCAGGCTCCAGGCTCTGAACTGTCAGCACAGAGCCCGACGCGGGGCTCGAATTCATGGACTGAGAGATCATGACCTGGGCCAAAGTGGGATCCTTAACTGATTGAGCCACCCAGGCACCCCTAATGTATTCATTTTTTAAATGATGAAAATTAGACTCAGAAGGCTAAGGAACTTTTCCAAGATCACACAGCCGGTAAGGAGCAGAGCCAATATTGGAAAGTAGGCAGTTTGGCTTCTGAGCCTGAGCTGGCTCAGTCACTTCTCTGTACTACCTCTGTATGCTCAGAACCAGGTGCAGAATAGGTAAGGAAAAGATAACTTGTGAATGTTGAAAAAGGATAAATACAGATATTCCTTTTAATATTAATTTTCTTTAATTGGCTGCACTTCCAGATTTTTCAAAAATTTAAGAGTTTGAAATCTATGTGTTAAATGAGAGCAACAAATTATCCTAAATGGCTTTATACTTATTTCTGTGATCCTTTCCCTTAAATAACTATAATAATTTATTCCCTCTTTACAGCATAGCTCTATTTTCATGTACAGATGTAATCTGATCATGTAAATAAAAATAAAACAGTAAATAAAACATGGTAACTATTCAGTAACTTTTTGACATGCACGAAGTTTATTTCCTGTACCTTCTATATCTTACTTATATCCTATATCTTTCCTTAACCTTCCATGCCGCATTCCTATCCTCCCACAACTTTCACTGACCTCAGATTGTCCCTTGCTTTCTTGAATCACAACTGTTGTGCCCCAATTACTTTTTTTGGAGACTTTATTTTTCAGAGCAATTTTAGGTTAAAATAAAAATGAGAGGAAGGTACAGAGACTTCCCATAATTCCCTGCCCCCACACATGTATACTTTCCCTCATCATCAACATCACTCATCAGCATAGTATAATTTTTTAGCAAGGATGAACTTAAATTGACATGTAATTATCACCTAAACTCTGTAATTTACATTACAGTTCATTCTTGATGTTGTACATTCTAAATATTTGGACACAGATGAATAATGACATTTATTCATCATTATAACATCATACAACAGACTATTTTTACTGCCCTAAACATCCTCTGTGCTCTGCCTATTCACTTTCCTTCTCCTACTACCACTCCTGGCAACCACTAATTTTTTAAGGTCTCTATGGTTGTGTCTTTTTCAGAATGGGATATAATTAGAATTATACAGTACATAACATTCTCAGATTGGTTTCTCTCCCTTAGTAATATGCATTTAAGGTTCTTCCATGTCTGTTCATGACTTGATAGCTCATTTATTTTTAGCACTGAATAATTTTCCATTGTGTGGATATACACAGTTCATTCATCTATTCACCTACTAAAGAACATCTTATTCCTTTCAAGTTTTGGCAATTATGAAAAAAGCTACTATTAACACCTCTGTTCAGGGTTTTGTGTGGATATACCTTTTGGGCATAATTCCTTTGGGTAAATACCACAAGGCTAAGAGTATATTTAGTTTAGTAAGAAACCACCAAATGATCTTCCAAAGTGGCTCACCATTTCGCATTCCCTGAAGCAATGAATGAGTGTTCCTGTTGCTCTCCATCCTTGCCAGCATTTGGTGGTGTCAGTGTTCTAGATTTTGGTCATTCTACTAGGTGTATAGTGACATTTCATTGTTGTTTTAATTTGCATATCCCTGATGAAATATGATGTGGAGTATCTTTTCATATGTTTATTTGCCATATCTTCTTTGGTGAGGTGTCTGTTAAGGTTTTTGGTTCATTTGTTTTGGTCCAGGTTGTTTGTTTCCTTTCTGTTGAGATTTAGGAGTTCTTTGTATATTTTAGAAAGCAGACCCTCATCAGATGCATCTTTTGCAAGTACTTCCTCCCAGTCTGTGGCTTGTATTCCCATTATCTTGATATTATCCTTTGTAGAGCAGAAGCTTTTAATTTTAGTAAGGTACAGCCTATTAATTATTCCTTTCATAGATTGTGTCTTGGTGTTGTATCTAAAAAGTCATCACTGTACCCAAGGTCACCTACTTTTCTCCTATGCTATCATGTAGGAGTTTTTATCATTTTGCGTTTAACATTTAGGTCTGTGACCTATTTTGAGTTAATTTTTGTGAAGGGTGTAAGGTCTGTGTCTAGATTTACTTTTTGCATGTGGCTATCTAGCTGTTCTATCACTATTTGTTGAAAAGACTGCATTTATTTCATTGTGTTGCCTTTGTTCCTTTGTCAAAAATCAGTTGGCCACATTTATGAGGCTGTATTTCTGGACTCTCTATTCTGTTCCCTTGATCTATTTGTTTATCTGTTCTTTCACTAATACCACAGTGTCTTAATTATTGTAGGTTTATAGTAAGTCTTGAAGTTGCATATTATCAATCCTCCAAATTTGTTCGTCTCCTTCAGTATTGTTTTGGCTATTCTGGTGTCTTTTTCTTCTTCATATAAATTTTAGGGTGAACTTGTTGACATCTGTAACATAACTTGCTAAGAATTTGATTGGGATTGCACTGAATCTATTTATCAAGTTGGGAAGAACTGACATCTTGGCAATATTGAAACTTCCTATCCTAAACATGGAATATGTCTACATTTATTTAATTCTTTATTTTTATTCATCAGAACATTGTAGTTTTCTTCACATGCATCTTATATGTATTATGGCAGATTTATACCTAAATAATTTTTAGGGGTGCTAACATAAATAGTTTTGTGTTTTAATTTCAAATTTCACTTGTTCACTGTTGGTATATAGAAAAGCAATTGACTTTTTATATTAACCTTTTACTCTGCAACCTTGCTCTATTATTAGCTCCTAGAGATTTTTGATTGATGCTTTCAGATATTCTAACTTAATTTCCTAATTCCTCCTTCTTATCCATTTTTCATCTAATATAGCTAAGATACTTATAGGTAGGTAGATAGATAGATAGATGATAGATAGATAGATAGATGGATATATAGATAGATATAAGAATATATGTTCATAAGCATAATAGTCAAATACAGTGTTGATATTATTTTGGACAAACTGTTATCTGTAAGATCAAGTAAGAAGAAGAAAATTTAAAAGTTTTTGTCTTATTTATTCCTTCTCTGATCTTCTTTCTTTCTTCTGTGTAGATCTTAGTTTCTGACCTATATCATTTCCTTTCTGTCTGAAGAATTTTTTTTCACACTTATTGCAAGGCACCTACCTATACCAGGAACAAATTGAGAAAGTCTTTATTTTTCCATCACTTTTGAAAGGTAAATCCCAGGGCACAGAATTCTAGGCTGGTGTTCTTTTTCTCTCAACACTATATATTTCATTCCACTCTTCTTGCTTACATGGTATCTGAGAAATCAGATGAAATCTTTTGTTACTCTATATGTAAGATGTTTTTTCCCCCTCTCTGGATTCTTTCAGAATTTTTTTCTTTATCTTTAAATTTTGTAATTTGAAAATAAAATGCCAACATGTAGGGGTTTGTTGTTGTTCTGTTTTGTTTTATTTTGTTTTGGCATTTATCCTGCTTGGTGTTCCCTGAGGCTCTGGATCTCAGGTTTATTGTCTGACATTACTTTGGGGAAACTCTTGGTCATTGTTGCTTCGAGTATTTCTTCTGTTCTTTTCTCTTTCTTCTCCTTCTGATTATTCCTTTTGTAGTTGTCCCTGAATATTCTCTTCTGTTGTTTTTGCTCTTTGCCCTCTTGGCTCTTCACGTTTAGAGATTTTTTAATGAGATATTTTCAAGCTCAGAGATTCTTTCCTCAGCCATATTAAGTGTGCTAATAAGCCCATCAAAGGCATGCTTGATTAATGCAGTGTTTTTGACCTCTAACATTTCCCTTTGTTTCTTTTTTCTTTAAGTTTACTTATTTGAGAGAGAGAGAGAGAGAGAGAGAATGTGCAAGTGGGAGAGGGGCACAGAGAGACAGGAAGAAAGAGAATCCCAAGCAGGCTCTACACTGACAGCACAAATGCAGGCTTGATCCCAGGAACCATGGAATCATGACCTGAACTAAAGTCAAGAGTTGGACGCTCAGTTGACTAATCCACCCGAGTGCCCTTCTTTGTTTCTTTCTTAGGAATCTCATCTCTCTGCTTGCATTTCTTTACATTCTTACATGCTGTCTACTTTAATCATTACAGCCTGTAGCATATTAGTCACAGTTGACAATGTATAGTTTTGTTGTTGTTGTCGCTTGTTTGCTTGTTTGGCATTTATCCTGCTTTATGTTCTCTGTGCTTTTGGATTTCACAGTATTGTGGGGAGTCCCACTAAGACTGGGTTGTCTTGGAGATTTTAACTCTGAGTTGTCTATACTGGGTTTCCAACAATTTGTCAGAATACAGCTTTTTCTAGCCACACACTGGTTCCCTAGATGGTTTCTACTCCTGAGTTTCTGCTCTGGTAAGCTTGTCACCATGTATTTACCAGTCTTTCTAATTTTGCAGGCTGATGTTTGCTCTTTGACCTCTCCTCTTTCACGGATACAAATAGAGTTGTTGATATTACAGCTTTTTACTTGTTGATACAATAGAGTGGCGACCTCGGAGCTCCTTATATGTATAACTACTCCCATTTAGGTTTTACTATTTTGTGAGGTAGATGACATAACCCAATTGCAGTTCAAAAAGTCTGAAGTGACTCTCCTGCCATGTCTTGTAGCTTACATGAACAAGACTAGGATTTGGTCTCAGACCTTTAGACACATTTTTTTTCTACTTTAATGTATTTTCTTTTCTCTGTAGAATTTAAAAATATATTGTTTGTGAATATCAATTCTCAGTTAAATGAAGAAAAATAAAATCAGTATCAACCTACATAGAGAAATTTGTCCTCTGCAGAATATAATTGCACTGCTCTGATCTACAATCCAACTCCCTCCTTGGAACTATAGATGCATAGTCCCTACTGAATAGCTCTAGGGTCAGGTAGTGAAAATCTTTTCTTAGTCAAAGCAGCAGAGATTTTTTTTTAAGTGGTCTTGAAATATGACCAGAAAAATAGTATATTTTTCTTTTTCCAAAAGAAAAATATGCAGTAATCATGTAATATTTTGATTATAACAGATAATTAACTATTGGTTGTAACAAATTAATTTGAACAATATGGGTAAACTATTCAGCACTGAAATAGCATCTTTGTTAATTTTTAGTTTATAGGTCCTTTCCAACTATCTCCATTTCTTTTACTACCCCCTCTTTCTTCTCATGCTGAGTCAGTGGGAGCCTTTCCCAAGGATTTGTCCTCAACTCTCTGATCTAGGCTTTAGGTAACTCCATTACCTGAGAACTCAACTCTACTGACATGATATCACCATTATTTGGAATACTACTAAATTTCTCTCCATTTCTGACCTGTATCTGTAATACCTGTTGCATCTCAACGTGCCTACTGGGCATTTCTCCATGCATATAATTAATATAAAACAACCTAAAATTCTGTTTGTCTGCTGTAATTTAGAGATCTTTCTTTTCTATTTTGTGTATGAGAAAATAACTTTATCAGTGACTCAAACTCACCCCTCTTCAGTTGTTGACATCCCTATTTAACTAAGTTTTCATTCTTTTCTAATTCCCATATCATGCCACCATCATGACTATTCAATTAATATTTAATATTTTGTTATTATCTTTATTGTCCTTCCCTTTCTGTCATTATTCCCACGATAGTAGTTCTATATCCTCACTACCTGTGCTCAATTTTGTTCATTAATTCTCTCTATACTTCTAGTTTGACAATCTATTTCTGTATCTCTGCTGCCATAATAATCCTATAACAATTATTTCAATATTTCCTTCTTTATCAGTCAAAGGAGAGATACCATGTGCTACCTGGGTAATATGAGAAAAATGTAATGAGGGTAGTGTTGGCTAGTGGACTGGGGAGACCCCAGGCCTCCACCCAGCCCATTCCAAAGATGTTGCTAAAGGTTTCCTCACAAGAGAAAATTCAATGACATACACAACACAGGGGACTAGGCGACACAAACTAGGAAAGTTTGTTAAAGTGTACTACAAAGTACACTCTTGGGATGTGAGAGCTGGTGAGAGAGAGAGAGAGAGAGAGAGAGAGCGAGCTGTGTCCCTGGGCTTTTGGGTTTTATCTTTTATCACCAGTTGTTAACAAGAGGGTGGAATATTCATTACTTGGGCTAGAATTTCTTAGAAGCAGGGTTT
The DNA here is from genome assembly GCF_018350195.1 of Panthera tigris. NCBI lineage: Eukaryota > Metazoa > Chordata > Mammalia > Carnivora > Felidae > Panthera > Panthera tigris. The sequence continues at coordinate 34,952,361 of NC_056676.1, read as the reverse complement.
GGTGTCTTTTCTTCCTTATTTGGTCAGGCGGTTCTGGTCTACTTTGTCAGCCATCTTGGGCCTTCTGGCTTCTTGTAGCTTTATTTTGGAGTGCTGCCAGGACAGGCCTCTGCCTTTCCTGATAGCTGACTATGACTTCTTTGCTGGCCTCCAGGAATCCTTTTAGAACCTAACTAACTGCCTCTAACAGAACTACTTATTAAGAATATAGGGAAATCAGATGGGATAGTGTAATATCCTGAGGTTAAAAAGGACAGGGCGCAGGCACCTCTCCTAGGCCTGAAAAGAGAAAGGCAGGAGGACTTGAAGGCTGGGAGAGCTGTTTTGTGAGGATCATTTGATCAGGGAGTAAATACACAGATTTCCACTCTCCTGCCTCTTTCTGATCTCCCATTGGTGCTCTTCCTGGCCTGAATCCATTTGAGGACAACTGGGAAAAAGAACCCTTGGATTTAATCCCTACAAGCTAGCCTCAGGGTAGAGAGAAAGGTAGGAAAGAATGGAGACTGGCTCTGATGACTAAAAGAAGGGAAAAGGTAAGCTATCCAAACTTTATTGCTTTAGCTTTTCAGCTTATTGTTTAAATTGTCCTTGAATATCTGGCTTCACCTTACCTTGCTAATTTTTCTATTTTCCCTCCTCCTTCTCCATATCTGCCTTTTATTCATTTACTATTGAATTTCCCAAACTGCATACACCAGATGCTTGTTCAACAGTTTCATTTCTAAATCATTGCTTAAAACAAGATTCTTCAGAGAAACTTTATGTGCCCTCTCTCTTTTCTGCATAATCAAATGTTACTTATGCTATAAAGTTATCACAACCTCCCCCTTATCCACAGGCATTATATTTGACATTGAGCTCATAGAAATCTCCCCCACCTGTGACATACTATCCAATGCTTTGTTTCAGTTATTTAGCACTTGAACAGAGACTATCTCATATGTCATTTAATTTGTATGTACATATATTTGTATGTATATACTAGGCCCCCAACTATATTGTAAACTCTTTAGAAGCAAGAAAAAAAAATTCCTCTTAATTTTTAGATTCCCCACATCTAACATAGCTTTAAAAATACTGTGTACTAGATTTTAAATTTGAGAATAAGAATAATGTCAAATTCATTTTTGCTTCCCCAGTACTCAGCAGTCACTAAGTAGTACAAAGTAGATGCTTATTTCAGGTTTGTTGAATTAACTACATTAAAATAACCAGTGAAAGAATAAGTTATGTGCTTCTATTAACTTATTCTCTAATAACAAATTGCTCCTCTGATCATAAAGACGTTTACAGAGTCTAGATATGAAATTGCTTTTCTTCATGCAAATATGATCATTGAAATAAAAACATAATTGATTTTGAATAATGTTAAAACTCCTACTATAATAGCAAAATATTGAAAGTCAATTATCATTGTTTGATGGTAAATAGTTAACCAAATTCACTGAAAGAAAAAGTATACTTTGTTTCACATTTATGTAAACACAAAAAGGAAAAAGACTTTTCCTTTTTTCTATGAGACCTAATATATCTTGAACTACAACTGAACCATATTCATCATAATAATGAAGATTTCCTGGTTATAACAACAAGGAAAAAATAGAAATGAATGTCAGAAGGGATGCTAGGGACTTAATTTAAATGTATTTATATGATTGTTGTTCTGTCAAAAACTCCCATGTTATTATCGATTTATCTGGGAATACATAATCTGCACATCAGATATTATAATCAATATGGATTCCACAATGATGCTTTTCAAATCTACTTACCCCCACAGCACTTGAAAAATATTTTTTTCAACAAAACCTTACTCAGAAGTATAATATTAAAAAGATAAATACAGAAGAGTTCTTGATATAATAAGGTATGGGTGCCACTGTGGGCAGCAGTGAAATGTTCTACCCTAACCTTTAATCGCCCCTAGTGGTCCTAAAAGGACCTAAAAGGACTAAAGAGTAAAATTAGAAACATAGTGTGATGAAACATATTTACAGCCATTTGCCTTCGAGTAGTAGTAGCACAGCATTTCAAAAGAATTCATAGTAAATGGTGCTTAGACAGAAGTGATCAATCCGATTTTTAAGAAAGAATGGCATATTACAAAAGCATCAGCCATATTCAACCCTCGAAGTATTAGGAAGACAATACCACAAAAACTAGAGAACTAAAATTACACTAACGGTCTCAAAAGTCCTGTTTTTATAGAGTTTTGCCATTATCTTGCATAATGTCAAACTAACTCCTGAGAATGTTGTGTCAGAAACATATTCACATATTCAATAACACTTCCTCAGTCTTGCCTTACTTGCTAACAGAAGCCTGATTTTATTCAGGCATCAGGCTGCAAAGTGCCCAGAGATCACGACTAAGCCCTTGGAGCTGAATATTGATTGCTCTAAGCTTATAAATGACCACACTCACCTTTGTCAATTTCCAGGTGAAAGGTGGACTGTCTTAGTCCATGTGGAATGCTATAACAAAATACCATAGACTGGGTTTCTTATAAACAGCAGAAATTTATTACTCACAGTTCTGGAAGTTCTAAGTCTGAGATGAGGATACAAGCATGGTTTGGTGAGAGCCTTTTTTCTGAGTCATGGATTTACTGCTGAATCTTCACATAGAGGAAGGGGAAAGAGATCTCTCTAGATCCTCTTTTATAATGGCACCAATCTCATTCAAAGGGCTCTGTCCTCATAACCTAATCATTTCCTGCAGTCCCCACATACTAATACGAACACTTTGGGAAGTAGTATCTCAACATACACATTTTGAGGGGATACAAATATTCAGATCATAGCACAGACCTATGACCCAGTTTGGCTCATGAAAAAGAAGTGGAAGTCTGTGCCTTGTGTGGGTTTTGCAGAAATGTTTTCTTCACTAATTAAAGGACACATGGTGAAGAACCATCCCCCACCCCTGTTTGGAAAAGTGACAGTTCAGAGACAAATCTAAAGAAGAAAGCCAGCATTCTAAGGATGGAAGGATTCAAAGACAGGCAAGTTCCTGAGTCCAGGAGACTTAAGTGTGACCCTAAATTAACCAATCGCTGAGCCATCTATCTCCAGACTTCCTTTATGTGACATAATAAATATACTTATTGCTTAAACCATTATTGATAAAGGTTTAGATGATATACATTCAACAATCATAACGGACACAGAGGTTAAGACCAAATTCTCTAACCACATGGATTTCAACTGTAAAAAGAAAAATAATTTCTATGTTCAAAAAGTGATGACATATTCAAAGCTTACGTTAATGTAAAAAATTCTGACAGTTATTGCATCATCCAGTTTGCTAAAAACTAAACCCTAAAGCTTCCTAGTATGATCAGCTCCTATTCCCAATATGATCACAGACTGAGAGAGATCATAGAAATTATGACTTGGGAGATGAAGAAGTATAAATTTGCTTATTTTAGTAGTGCGAAAATTACAGAACAGGCTTGCCAGTGCCTTTACCCTCATCTTTTCATCATTTTGTGTCTGTTAGAAAAAATTTTAAAATCCAAATAGTGAAGAATCCCAAGGTAATTGCAAGAAAATAAAAGAATTGCAATCTGAAGGCATTAGTTCTGGCAATTTAGTTCTGGGAGATAAAATAGGTACCAAAGTAAAGTAAACCTATAGGTATGAGAGAGCAGTCCAAGAATCTGCTAGACTTCTAAAAAATGAACCTGTTTTAGGGGCGCCTGGGTGGCTCAGTCGGTTAGGCATCCAGCTTCGGCTCAGGTCATGATCTCGCGGTCCGTGAGTTTAAGCCCCGCGTCAGGCTCTGTGCTGACAGCTCAGAGCCTGGAGCCTGTTTCAGATTCTGTGTCTCCCTCGCTCTCTGACCCTCCCCCGTTCATGCTCTGTCTCTCCCTGTCTCAAAAATAAATAAATGTTAAAAAAAATTTAAAAAAAAAGAACCTGTTTTACATGAATAATTATATTTATATAATAGTGTAAGGTATAAAAGTGATCCTTACAAATAAGAGATCTATTTACTCACTCAAAATATATAGCTGGGAAATAATAGCAGCTGGGATGCTTTCTTCTGCTTAACTCTTTGAAGAGAAAATTATTTTCTTCTTTTTAAATTTAAAGCATAATCTTGAAAACATGAGGTGAAGCAGGGGTGTTTGCATGGTGATAGTGTTGAGGTGTGTCAGGGGCATTTACTGCTCACCGTTTGGGTGGGAATGAGAACAGTTACACACACCTGAAAGTAAGAAAGTTGCTTTTCTAATGTGTCTTTTTCCAAGACGTTTGGTAGGCCAATCTGCAATGCACAGCTGCTTGAGGAACCTGGCTTGGATGAACTAGATCAATGACCTCAGCACACAGAAGTGAACTGCCCCTTGAGATAGAATAAATAAAAGAGTCCAAGAAAACATTAACTAAAATGTAATTGGTAAAAAATATTTTGGGTGCTATTTTGTGTCAATGTAGGCTCATCAATTGTAACAAGCATGTCACTTTTGTGGGGGATGCTGACAATGGAGGAGGCTACGCCTGTGTGGGTAAAGGGTGTACCTTCCTCTCAATGTTGCTATGGTCCTAAAACTGCTCTTAACAAAATTAAAACTTTTAAAAAAATATTATATATATATATTATATATATAATAAATATATATATTATATATATATTTATAATATATATATTTAAGCAGACACACTGATAGAAGAAAAAGAGTTCTGGACTCAAACACAGTTTTTGAAATTTAGCAAATTTAGTAGAAGAATTTAAAAAATGTACAACTCTAAAACCTGAACTTATAATTTAGAAATTAAATTGAAGAGCCTTTGCATAATAAAGAGCAAAAATGATAAGAAATAGAAATCATCAGTGAAAAATTTTTTAAAATTAGTGAAAGAGATATCTTGGAGATTGGATGTAAATTCTAAGATTTATCAAGGAGGAAAAATAGAAGTTAAAATTAAAGATAAAAATATGATTATTAGGACAGGTTATAGAAAGTTGTGCTTAAATGCACTGGCTTCAAAGCCAGGCTGTATAGGTTTGAGTTCAAGTTCCACCATTATTGAGTTTATTTGTATATTTGTGAACAATTTATTTTATTTATTATTACTTTGACTTCTTTTATTATAAAATAGGATAAATTAAAAATGTTTACTTCACAGGTGTTTTCATTAGATGATAAAAATATGTAATTAATCCCTATCAGGAGTTTTAAATAAACACCTGGCATATGGTAAGCACTCAATAATTATTAGCACCTTTATCATCATAAATGCCATTAAAGTTGGGAAAGTAAAGATTATCAAAAAAATTATATATAATTTTATATATTATATATAATATATTAAAATATATATAATATAATATATAATTATATAATTATATATATATGAAATCTTCCAAAAATATTTGTGAGAAAAGAAAATTTAAAAACTTTTCAATTTATGAGGCACCTGGGTGACTCACATAGGTTGAGTGTCCTCCTCTTGATTTTGGCCCAGGTCGTCATCTCACAGTCATGAGACTGAGCCCCACAGGAGATCGAAAGCTAGGCATGAAACCTGCTTAAGACTCTCTTTCTCTCTCTCCTTCTGCCCCTCCCCCACCTGTGCTCTTTTGTACCTCTCTCTCTCAAAAAAAAAAAGAGTTCAATTTAAGAGTATATAATGTAAGACAAAAACCTTTAAAACTATGAATATAGTTTCATTAACATACAATGTCATTTGGATCATTTTAACACAAAACTTTCAGAATTTGACAAATCAAGCAGACAAAAAATGTGTATAATAGCAAGTAATATAATTATGCACCCAATATTTAATAACAGTTTGTAAAAAATAATTTCCAATACAAAGAGGAAGTCAAAACAGAAAGCACAATTATTTAGAAATTTAGTGGTTGTGTTGTGTCAACAAGACTCCTAATTGAAAAACTATAAGGTTACTTTGCAAACTACAAATACATTTTAGATCTTCAGAAGCTCTCAATGTAAAAATAAAATCGATAAAGGTATGAAGTGAAAATTTAAAAAAATCTTTATAAAATCATAACGATAGAGGAACTTAGAGGTCTTTAAGGTAAAAAACAATATATTTGCTTACATAAAAATTGATATATCTGTAATGGTAAAGGAACCAAAAGTAAAAGCATGAACAATATAATGGATTGTAAGATCATATATGCAACACATATATGTTGTTAAAAGTTAAATCACTACTATAACTTAAACTTAACTATAACTTAAATCTTGTAAGTTGACAAGCAAAAAGACAAAGAAAAACCTAAGAATGAAATGAGCACACTATGAAGCAGGAATTACACAGAAGACATGTAAACATGCACAAACCAGAAACTACACTTAGTTCTCTATCTCCAAATAAGTATCATAAAATTAACACCCATTTTAAAATCTTATATAAAGTTGAAATTATTTATCATATAAGCTCCTCAAATCCATTATTTAAAAAGGTGAGAAAAACAATAGCACACTTGAATATACTTTGGTGTCTTCAAAATGAATAAAGGAGTCAAATAAAAAATAGTCTTTTTAAAAAAAAGATCAAGGGGAATATAAAACCAATTGATTGAAAGCCTTAATTCTATTAAGTATATGTTTATGAAGTAAGATATATCTGAGTTAATGCTGCTATATGAAGTCCTTTTATTTTACAATGTTATTAAAAAAGTATTGGTAAGCAGACTTAATATGTACCAATAAACATCTCTCCTTTATTGCTTTTATAATAGAAGAGCTCTAAGAACATCTTATAGGCAGTATAATTTTTACTCTCTAATTTATTTTCAAATAGTAGTGAATTTTCTATAACTTGATGTTTATAGTTAAACAACATATTGTAACTCTTTGTGAAAATAAAAGGCCACTACATATAGTAATGATAAGAGATATCTTCATGTTTTAAATAAATAACAAGATATCTATATTAAATTTTTAAATGATGGCAGGCCCATTAGATGTTAAGTTTCAATTTCATTAGTATAGCAAAAATATTTCCTATGTGATTTTCCAGTTTTTAATGTTTAAATATTCTAATATTTGCATTTCATGGAAAAATTTTTAATGTTTATTTACTTTTGAAAGAGAGAGACAGAATGTGAGCATAGGGGAGGCAGAGAGAGGGTGACACAGAATCCAATGCAGGCTCCAGGCTCCGAGCTGTGAGCACAGAACCTGACACGGGGCTGAAACTCACTGACTGTGAGATTATGACCTGAGCCAAAGTCGGTCGCCCAACCAAGTCACCCAGGCGTCCCTATTTGCATTTCATTAAAAAAATAATAATTGCACATGCTTAAACATATAAATTTAGATATAATAAATGCTATATATAAAAACAGGAACTTTGAATCAATTGGGATTAAATCCTGTATCATTTGCAATTTAATTCAATCAAAACTCAGTTCAATCACAATCTTTGATATTTTGAAGCCTCTGCCTGATTAAATGAAACTGAATTTAATTTAAGGTTTTCTTTATAAAACACCTTAAAATTTTTTTGTAATACCATACCACTCTTCAGAAAAAGTCAGAATTCCCTGACTTCAAGAAAGTCACCTTCACATTAGGGGCGGGGATAGGCATCTGGGGAGACCAACATCTAAGGTAACAGCAAAGAATCACTCAAGACAATCTGAATAAATGAGATAGAGATAAAGGGGATTGACAAAAGTCTGGACTCAGACTGAATCTTTGAGGAGTGTTGTGATATGGAGAAATACAAGAAAAAGAATGAAGGCAACTGAGCTTAGAGAACAGTATAACTAGAAAGTCAGACAGTATCCATTCTCAGAAATCTGAAAGCAGATGAATTAGATAACCTAAAGATAAATCCCTTAACCTCACCAAACATGATTTTGCCCTTATTCTTTAGAATATCCCGATATTCTGCTGGGCTCAGAATTTAAAATCAATTGGAATAAATTCCCATTTGAAATTATTGGTTGAGTTTTATTCTGGATCTAGAGATGAAATTGCTATTCAACTGCCTTATAAAAGAGATGCATTATTTATCCTGTGGAACAACCATTTATCAATGCCTCTGATGTCCCCTCCCCCCCAGTTTTCTCCAACTATCTGATAAAATCTGAAATGTACTGGACAATATGAGTAGAGAGCCTCATGGTTCAATTACTCTCGGCTAAGAAAGAAACATTCTGTGCTGATAACGCAGATTAGAAATATTTTGTAGTTGGGAGACCAAAAAAATGGGTCAATCATTTAGTGATTAACTTGCTCAAAATATTTTCATTTTTAATTAAAGATACATACATACTGGCAACAATTTGGTTTTACCAAACTCTGACCCCTATAACTGCTATAAGCTAATTCTCACTCACACAGCTTATTATTGACTGCCTAGCTAACAATTGATATAAGTCAGTAAAGAAGGTTTTTAAGAGCAGATTAATTCCTATAAAACATAGAAATTAATGTAAATATCAACAATTAAACTTAAGCAGCAAGCAATTATATTATGCATATGTGCTCATTATCTCTGGTTATCCAATTTATACAATTACAAAGGGAGGTAGAAGCATTGCCTTTTCCTATTTTAACAGGAATATAAATGGTATAATTATAGCACTCAAAATGATTGCAAATAAAAATCATTTTGTTTTCTTTATACACTGGTAGTGGCACCATATTATTTAATTATTTGATTTACGCAGGCACAAGCTAAGAATTTAATCACTGTATTTCATGCCCTTATAATATTATTCCTGGGTCACAGTCATGATCATATAATTATTCTCCCTTCTTCGTGTACCAGACACCATACTAGATACTTCTGTTATTATTCTTTCAAAACTATACCACATATAAATTTTTGTGTTAAATGCTATTGTGGATATAAGTCAATGTCCGTGATTTCAAGTAGTCCAAGTATGAGCCCCTTAAACCTCAAATACAACATCCTCTACTCTTCTACCTACTTTCCAGGCCTATATCCAAATTATTCCCTTAGTGGATTTATCATTCTAGTTCATTCATTGTCACCAACAATATTTGTGAATTCTGACTTAGTTTTCCTAGTAGCCCTTTACATCCATAGAAAATGACTCTTCTAATATGCTATATCTATCCATTTAAAATTTAACCATTTCAATCTATCTTTTTTATCTATTGCCTGCCAAAAGCTACTACTCTTTTTTCAGACTCAAATAATTAATTGCTGCCTACAAAGTTTACTTAGCAATTCATATATATTGCTAATGTATAATAATCAAAGCATTTATTGAACCCTTATAGTGTGTGCATATTTGTCACTCAATGACCTGAAACTCTGATTTAAAAGTGTACTCTAAAAATTACTTTGAGTTATTCTCTTTTAAAATTTCACTCAAGAAATCAACATCCTTTCTTAGAAGACAGGAAGGCTTGGTGACTGACTACTAATGTGGTCTTGAGGAGGACTTAAGATGGTGTAGTAGTAGGAGGTCTCTAGGCTTGTCTGTTTCCCTGAACTCAGCTAGGTAAGTATAAAATCATTCTGAATACTCAAGAAATCATTCTGCAACACCTGGGTGGCTCAGTTGGTTGAGTGTCCTACTTCAGCTCAGATCATGATCACCCAGTTCTCGAGTTCAAGCCCCACGTGGAGCTCTGTACTGACAGCTCAGAGGCAGGAGCCTGCTACAGATTCTGTGTCTCCCTCTCTCTCTACCCCTCCCCCATTCACACTCTGTCTCTCTAACATAAACATTAAAAGAAATTTTTTTTTAAAGAAAGCAATCTGAGGACTGACAGAGCAAACTGCACAATTAGAGGGAGAGAAGAGGCCATATTGTGGAAGGTAGGAGGTGCAAAGATGTGATTCGAGGGAGAAGCAGATAATGTGTACTGCATAGGGGAGGGAGCCCTGACCACAGAGAGGTGAGGAGGAAAGAGAGAGAGAGAGAGAGAGGAGTTTACAGGAGATCACACAAGGTAAACATTTCCTCAAAGCCATTGATTGAGAAAACAAGAAGTGTTGACTTTTGTGGTTACAACCACAGGGCTCAAAGGCTAGAGTTTTAGAGGTCTGCATCATGGCATGTGTGGAGCCTAGCAGATGCTGCAGTGCTCCTGTGGAGAAGGAAGGTAGGGAGTAGCCCAAGGGTCAGACGGTGTGACATGAGGATTCCCTGGACTGCACTGGAAGAGACTGTTCCCCCTTCTTGGAGAACAAGATTCTTGGAGATTCTTGGAGAATCTGAGAGAAGTGGCATTGCCTCTCCCAGGACAAAGTTGCTGGTGGGCACCATTTCTCTCCCTGCTCTGAGCACAAACTAATTCAGAAAATAACGCAGCACCAACAGCAGTAGTGTAAACTGCTTATTCCAAGCCCACATCCCTGCCCTCTGCAGGTGTTGCTTTTCTCAGGCAAGTGTGCCGGGGAACCAGTGGATTGGGACCCTTCCCAGGAGATCAGAACAAACACCTCCACCTCTGCAAAACTTAAGTTCTAGTGGAAATAGCATCAGCTCTCATTTAACAAGCAGACCAGTGCACACCTAGTTAAAACTCACCACTCTGGCCAAGGTCCAAATACTCCCTATTGTAGGCTAGGAGAGACCCTGTGGATGAATGACTTAAGGCAAAGAACAGCCAAAATACAGCAGTAGAGTGCACACAGCACACACCAGAGACACTTTCTTAAGTGCTAGGCCTTTGACATTCTATGACCTCTTCCTCATAAAGCCATTACTCTCAGGAGCAAGAAACATAATAGGCTTTTCTACCACACCCAGGAAAACAGAATTCATCCCAAAAGAAAGAACAAGAAAAGATCATGGCCAGAAATCTAACCAAAACAGATATAAGTAATATAGCTGATCTAGAATTTAAAGCAACAGCCATAAGGATACTAGCTGCGCTTGAGAAAAGCATAGAAGACACTGGAAAATCCCTTACTACAGAGATAAATGAGCTAAAAACTAACCATAATGAATAAAAAATGAAATAATTGAGATTCAAAACATGCAGGTATAATGCCCACAAGGATGGAAGAAGCAGAGGGATTAATAAATGATATAGAATAAAGAACTGGGTGGGTGGGGGGGTTGGGTGGTTCAATCAGTTAAGTGGCCAACTTAGCCTCAGGTCATGATCTCACAGTACTGAGTTCAAGCTCCTCATCAGTCTCTGTGCTGATGGTTCAGAAACTGGAGCTTGCTTCAGATTCTGTGTCTCCCTATCTCTCTGCCTTTCCCTCACTCTCAAAAATAAATAAATATTAAAAAAAGAATTAGGGAAAATGATGAAGCTGAAAAAAAGAGAGTAAGAAAAATTATGGATCACAAGAGTAGACTTAGGGAACACAGTGACTCCATAAAGCCTAATAACATAACATTCATATCATAGGAGTCCCAGAAGAAGAGAGGGAAAAAGAAGCAGAAGGTTTATTTGAGGAAATATAGCTGAAAAATTTCCTAATCTGGGGAATGAAACAGATATACAAATCCAGGAGGCACTGAGAACTTCCATTAAAATCAACAAAAGCAGGCCCAAACCAAACCATATTATAGTTAAATTTGCAAAATCTAGAGATAAAGAAAAAATCCTAAAAGAAGCAAGACAAAAAAATACCTAACTTGCAAGGGAAGATAAATACAGATAGCAGTAGATCTTTCTACAGAAACTTGGCAAGCCAGAAGGAAGTGGCATGATATATCTACAATGCTGAATGGGAAAAATAGGCAGCCAAGAATATTCTATCCAGCAAGTCTGTCATTCAGAGTAGAATGAGAGATAGAGTTTCCCAAACAAACAAAAGCTAAAGAGGTTCATGACCACCAAATAGCCCTGCAAGAAATATTAAAGGAAACTCTTTGAATGGGAGAGAAAGACCAAAAAATGACAAACTTTAGAAAGGAAAGGAGAAAATCTCTAGAAATGATGACTTAACAGGTAATACAATGGCACTAAATTCATATCTATCAATAATCACCCTGAATGTAAATGGAAAAAATTCTCCAATCAAACCTAATGGATAAAAACCCAACACCTATGTATATGATACAAGAGACTCATTTTAGACCTAAAGACATCTGTAGATTGACAGTGAGGGGATGGAGGGGCACCTGGCTGGGAGAGTCAGTTAAGTGTCCAATTCTTGGTTTTGGCTCAGGTCATGATCTCACAGTTTGTGGGATCAAGCCCCATGTCAGGCTCTGCACTGACAATGCAGAGCCTGCTTGGGATTCTCTCTCTCCCTCTCTCTCTGCCCCTTCCCTGTTCATGCTTTCTCTCCAAATAAATAAATAAATGAAGAAACAAACTAAATAATTAACTAAAAAAAATAAAAGTGAGGAGATGGAGAGACATATATCATGCAAATGGACATAAAAAAAAAAAGCTGGACTAGGAATAACTATATCAAAGAAACTAGATTTTAATCCAAAGACTGCAACAAGAGATGAAGAAAGGTACTACATCATAATAAAGGGACAATCCAACAAGATTTAACAATTGTAAATATTTGTATCTCCAACTTGAGAGTATCCAAATGTATACAACAGCTAATAACAAACATAAAGGAACTCATTAAAAGTAATACACAAATAGTTTAGAACTTTAACACCCTACTTACAACAATGGACAGACTAAGCAGGAAATCAAAAAGGAAACAATGGCTTTGAATGGTACACTGGACCAGATGGACTTAATAGAGTATTCAGAACATTTTATCCTAAAGCAACAGAATACACTGTCTTTTCAAGTGTACATGGGACATTCTCCAGAATAGATCACATATTAGGTCACAAATCTCCCTCAACAAGTACAAAAAGACTGAGATCATACCATGCATATTTTCCAACCACAACACTATGAAACTTGAAGTCAACCACAAGAAAAATTGGGAAGACCACAAATATATTAAGGTTAAAGAACATGCTACTAAAGAATGAATTTGCCAACCAGAAAATTAATGAAGAAATTAAAAAAAAATACATGGAAATGGATGAAAATGAAAATACAACATTCCAAAATTGATAGGATGCAGCAAAAGCAGTCATGACAGGGAAGGATACAGCAATGCAGTCCTACATCGAGAAGCAAGAAAAATCTCAAATAAACAACCTAACTTTACACTTAAAAGTAGCTAGAAAAAGAACAAGAAATAAAGCCTAAAGCCAAGAAAAGAAGAAAATAATAAAGACTAGAGCAGAAATAAATGATATAGAAACAACAACAACAACAAAAAAACAAAAACAGTCGAACAGATCAATGAAGCTAGGACCTGGTTCTTTGAAAGAATTACTAAAATGATAACCCACTAGCCAGACTTATCAAAAAGAAAAGAGAAACATCCCAAATAAATAAAATCATGAATGAGAGATAAGATCACAACCAACACCACAGAAATACAAATAATTATATGAGATGATGAAAAATTAGATGCCAACAAATTGGGCAATCTGAAAGAAATGGATAAATTCCTAGAAACATATAAACTAACTAACTGAAACAGTAAGAAATAGAAAACTTGAAGAGACCAATAACCAGCAAAGAAATTGAATCAAAATAAAAATCGTCCAACAAAAAATAGTCTGGAGCCAAATGGTTTCCCAGGGGGATTCTACCAAACATTTAAAGAGTTAAAACCTATTCTTCTCAAACTGTTCCAAAAAATAGAAATGGAAGAAAATCTTCCAAACTTATTCTATAAGGCCAGTATTACCTTGAATCCAAAACCAGCCAATGACCCCACTAAAAAATGAATTATAGGCCAATATCCCTAATAAATATGGATGCAAAAATTCTCAACAAAATACTAGCAAATATAATCCAACAGTACTAAAGATTCAGTCACCATGATCAAGTGTGATTTATTCCTGGGATGCAAGGGTAGCCCAATATTTGCAAATCAAACAATGTAATATACCACATTAGTAAAAGAAAGAATAAGAATCTTATGATATTCTCAATAGACACAGAAAACATGTCTATTTGACATTAGCATTTGACAAAGTACAATATCTATTTTTGATATAAAAAAACTAAAAGATGTATGGATAGGAGGAATATAACTCAACATCAGAAAGGCACTATACAAAAAGACCCACAGCCAATGTCATCCTCACTGAGGAAAAAACTGACAGTTTTTACTGTAAGATTAGGAACAAGGCAAGGATGTACACTTTCACCACTGTTATTTAACATAGTACTGGAAGTCCTAGCCTCAGCAATATGACAACAAAAAAGAAATAAAACATCCATATCAGCAATGAAGAAGTCAAACTTTCACTATTCACAGATGAAATGATCCTCTATGTAGAAAACTCAGGAGATTCCACCAAAAAAATGGCTAGAACTGATAGACAAATTCAGTAAAGTCCCAGGATACAAAATCAATGTACAGAAATCTGTGGCATTTCTATTCACCAATAACGAAGCATCACAAAGAGAAATCAAGGAGTTGATGCAATTTATAACTGCACCAGAAACCATAAGATACCTAGAACTAGACCTAGGCAAAGAGATAAAAGATCTGTACTCTGAAAGCTACAGAACACTGAAGAAAGAAATTGAAGAGGATACAAAGAAATGGAAGAAACATTCCATGCCCATGGACTGTAAGAAAAAATATTGTTAAAATGTCAATACCATCCATCTAATGCAATCTACACATTTAATACAATCCCTGTCAAAATACCTCCAGAATTTTTCACAGAACTAGAACAAATAATCCTCAAATTTGTACGTAACCGCTAAAGACCCCAAATAGCCAAAGCAATCTTGAAAAAGCAAAGCAAAGCTGGAGGTATCACAATTCCAGATTTCAAGTTACATTACAAAGCTGTTGTGATCAAGACAGTATGGTACTGGCACAAAAACAGACACATAGATTAATGGAATGAGTAGAAAATCTAGAAATGGATCCATAACTATATGGTCAACTCATCTTCAACAAAATAGGAAGAATATCCCATGGAAAAAAGACCATCTCTTCAGCTAATGATGTTGTGAAAACTGGACAATGACATGCAGAAGAATGAAACTAGACCACTTTCTTACACCATACACAGAAATAAGTTCAAAATGAGTGAAAGACCTACATGTGAGACAGGAGACCATCAAAATCTTAGAGGAGAACACATGCAGCAAACTCTTTGACCTTGGCCACAGCAACTTCTTCCTAGATATGTCTCCTGAGGCAAGGGAAACAAAAGCAAAAACAAACTATTGGGACATCATCAAGATAAAAAGCATCTGCACAGCAAAGGAAACAATCCACAAAACTAAAAGGCAACCTTTGGAATGGGAAAAGCTATTTGCAGTGATATATCTGATAAAGAGTTAGTATCCAAAATCTATACTTATCAAACTCAACACACAAAAAACAAGTAATCCAGTTAAGAAATTGGAAGACACGAGTAGACATTTTTCCAAAGAAGACATTGATGGCTAAAAGACACATGAAAAGACACTTGACATCACTCATCATCAGTGAATAACAAATCAAAATGACAGTGAGATAACACCTCACACCTGTCAGAATTGCTAAAATTAACAACATAGGAAACAACAGGTGTTGGCAAGGATGTTGAGAAAAGGGAACCGATAGTGGGAATGCAAACTGGTGCAGCCACTCTGGAAAACAGTACGAAGGTTCCTCAAAAAGTTACAAATAGAACTACCCTATGATCGAGCATCTGCACTACTAGGTATTTACCCAAAGCATACAAAAATACTGATCTGAAGTGACATGCACCCTGGTGTTTATAGCAGCATTATCAATAATAGCATATTATGGAAACAGCCCACATGTCCATTGACTGATGAATGCATAAGTAACTTGTGATACATATATTAATATATATATTAATATCATATTAATATTATATATAATGGAATATTAATCATCCATAAAAAGGAATGAAATCTTGCCATGATCAATGACGTGGATGGAGCTAGAGTGTATTATGCTAAGCGATATAGTCAGAGAAAAACAAATATCATATGATTTCACTCATATGTGGAATTTAAGAAACCAAACAGATAAAGATGAACATGAGGTTTAAAAAAAAGAGACAGACAAACCTTAAGAGAGACTCTTACCTATAGAGAACAAACTGATATTTACTGCAGGAAAGGTGGGTTGGGTCGGGTGGTTTGAATGGGTCATGGGTTTTCAGGAGGGCACTTATGATGAGCACTGGATGTTGTATATAAGTGATGAATCACTAAATTCTACTACTGAAACAAATATGTTAAGTAACTCAAAACAATTTGGGGTTGAAAATCGACAAACCGGGGTTTCACTTCACTCTGAGTATTTACTATCTGTGTGACCTGAGACAGGTAATGTCTTCGTTACTGAAATATAAAATTTTAATATATACTTATAGGGTTGCTATAAGGATTATCTTAAATACTCTATAAATGTCTTAATTTAGCCTTAACTTAGTGCATATACATCGTAGATACTCATGAAATGACAGCTGCTATTACAATTAATCATATTTCTCATCATCATTATCATCATCAGGCTTATGATTGGAGTCTTAACTTTCTACTTCCAAATCTCATCTAGCAAAATAATCAAGCCTATTCATAGATTATATTTTACAAGTAATATTTAGCAATATAAGCAACAAAATATTATGTACTATATATAAAGCTAACAACATTATTTTTAAACCTGTACTTTTAAAAAAGTTTATTTATTTATTTTGAGAGAGAGAGAAAAAAATGCAAGTGAGGGAAGGTCAGAGAGAGAGAGAGGAAGAGAGAGGATCCCAAGCAGGCTCTGCACTGTCAGCGTAGAGCCTGGTGCAGGGCTCAATCTCACAAACTGAGTGAGATCATGACATGAGCCAAAATCAGATGCTAAACTGACTGAGCCACCCAGGTTCCGCTAAAACTATACTTTTAAATGTTATAATTTCTTGGGACAACTATATGGCAATTGTATGAAGAGTTAAATTTATGTCTTCTCCAATAATTTCATTCCTTGGTATTTATCCAAGAGAAATAAAAACATTCGTCACAAAAAAAGAACCCTGTTGCTGACATTCATTGCTTTGGAAATAACCCAGATTTCTATAAACAAAAATAATGGATATATAAGTTGTGGTATATTCATACAACTGAATGCTAGTAAGCAACTAACTAGATACATGCAACATTCTGATACTCTTAAAATCTAGACTCATATTTCAAATTGTCAACATATCCTTCCTCTTGGATATATAACTGGCACCTCAAAATATTAAATCTAAAATGCCAAATTAGAAACCTACATTTTCCAGACTTCAAGCTGTATTACAAAGCTGTACTCATCAAGACAGTATGGTACTGGCACAAGAACAGACACTCAGATCAATGGAACAGAATACAGAACCCAGGAATGGACCCACAAATGTATGGCCAACTAATCTGTGACAAAGCAAGAAAGAATATCCAATGGAATAAAGACAGTCTCTTCAGCAAGTGGTGCTGGGAAAACTGGACAGCAACATGCAGAAGAATGAACCTGGATCACTTTCTTACACCATACACAAAAATAAACTCAAAATGGATGAAAGACCTAAACATAAGACAGGGAGCTATCAAAATCCTAGAGGAGAAAGCAGGCAAAAACCTCTTTGACTTTGGCCACAGTAACTTCTTAATCAACACGTCTCTAGGGGTAAAGGAAACAAAAGCAAAAATGAACTATTGGGACCTCATCAACATAAAAAGCTTATTCACAGAGAAGGAAACAATCAGAAAAACTAAAAGGCAACCAACAGAGTGGGAGAAGATATCTGCAAATGACATATCACATAAAGGGTTAGTATCCAAAATCTATAAAGAACTTACCAAACTCAACACCCAAAAAGCAAATAATCCAGTGAAGAAATGGGCAAAAGACATGAATAGACACTTCTCCAAAGAAGACATCCAGATAGCCAACCAACACATGAAAAAATGCTCAAAATCACTCGTCATCAGGAAGATACAAATCAAAACCACAATGAGATACCACTTCACACCTGTCAGAATGGCTAACATTAACAACTCAGTCAACAGCAGATGTTGGTGAGGATGTGGAGAAAGAGGGTCTCTTTTGCACTGCTGGTGGGAATGCAAACTGGTGCAACCACTCTGGAAAACAGTATGGAGGTTCCTCAAAAACTAAAAACAGAACTACCCTATGACCCAGCAATTGCACTACTAGGTATTTATCCAAGGGATACAGGTGTGCTGTTTTGAAGGGGCATATGCACCCCCATGTTTATAGCAGCACTATCAACAATAGCCAAAGTATGGAAAGAGCCCAAATGTCCATTGGTGGATGGATGGATAAAGAAGATGTGGTACATATATATAATGGAGTATTACCCGGCAATCAAAAAGAATGAAATCTTTCCATTTGCAACTATGTGGATGGAACTAGAGGTTATTATGCTAAATGAAATTAGTCAGAGAAAGACACATATCATATGATTTCACTCATATGAGGACTTTAAGACACAGAACTGATGACCATAAGGGAAGAGAAGCAAAATTAATATAGGGGAATTAAATTAAAATAGGGAGGGGGACAAAACAAAAGAGACTCTTAAACATGGAAAACAAACTGCAGTTTACTGGAGGGGTTGTGGGAGGGGGATGGACTAAATGGACAAGGGGCATTAAGGAATCTACTACTGAAATCATTGTTGCACTATATGCTAACTAACTTGGATGTAAATTAAAATAATAATAATAATAATAATAATAATAATAATAATAAATAAATAAAATAAAATAAAATAAAATACCCAGCCAATGGGCAATCAGGGCCTTGTGTTCTTAGAATTCCCAGCAAGACTTGTAGAAGTTCAAAAACCCAGAAGAGAACTGTGTTTTACAATAAAGACCAGATAATTACTATTGTTAATTTAAAAAAAATAATAAACAACCTATGTAACTATGTCAGTCACTATACTTATGGACAGAAGGTGTAAAAGTTAGATTAACTTCAGTTTATAGTAGAATGAAGATAAACAGAAATAAATAAAAAAGTAAGTCATATGACAAAAACTAGGGGCATATACAAAATAAATCAGGGCACAAGGGAAAGTGAGAGACTGTTTTGTCAGAGAAAGTAAAGCTTGATGAGTTTGAATGCATGAGAGATTTTGAAGAAACTCCAAAGGAGCATGTCATTCCAGGTATAGGAAACAAGACGTGTAGAGGCATGGAGACAACAAATCTTCAGTGATCTACAAATAGTTTCATGTGGCTAGAAAGAAATATGGGTGCACTGGACAGCTGAATTCATTCATGAAGGGCCTTGAAACACATGCAAAATATTTAAATTTTATTTTAGAAGTGACTGAAGCATTTTATGCAAGAGAGCAACATAATCACATTGACATTACAAAAGTCACTCTAGTGACAATGTGGATGATTAACTGAGGGGGTTTGTAGATTAAATATAAGGATAGAAATGCTTGCAATGTATTGGCAAGAAATAAGGACAGCCTAAAGGTAAAAAATGGTTAAAAATGATGAAATGAAAAGCAAAAACAAAAACACCATTAATAATAATAATAACTATAGGTAAAAATTCAGTTCTTATAATATGCTAGACATTTTCTCAGTGCTTTATATATTCTTATTTAATACAATGATCTATGAAGTGGGTATTATTACTAGATCAGTTTTTACAGATAAGGAACCTGAAGTTAAGAGTCTTAGTAAGTTGTCCATGTTTCCACAGCTATAAAGTGTTGTTTGACTCCAACACTTATATTCATAAGGTGGTGTTATTACAGTCATTGCATAAGGCCACACAATGTACAGAAGGCACAGATGTCTCTGGCAGCTCCTTCATTATATGCTCTATTCTATGGATTTCTATAAAATAAAGGGATAGTGCTTCTCTTCATTGATATAGAAATCATTTCTCCTTAGAGACATAACTCAAGCTTCTTAACTCCATGATATGCTTCTGGCCACTCTAATCCACAATGAACTTGTTCTTCCTCCAAATACCATAGAGTTTGTCAGAACGAGTTTCCACCTAACATATACTATTTTTCCTGTTCTTATAAGAGTCAGTTTTGTTACCCTATTAAGAATAAGGAAAATTCCTTATGTTTTATTTCAGTAATTTTTGGCTCCATCACAATGTTGTCAAATAATAGTGTGTGTGTGTGTGTGTGTGTGTGTGTGTGTGTGTGTTGATTGGTATGCTCGCTAGGAGAAATGTTTACCAAAATCTAAAAACAAAGGGCCAGATCTGTAACAGACATGAATAGCATATAATTATCTCAATTTTAACCATATTAGGAGAATGAGAAAAGAATATTTTATTATTTATAATTTTTATAATTGAGAAATACTAATTTTGCAAGAATTATTACAGCAACAAAGCATCCAACCTGCTGATGAATAATGTGCAATTAGTTAAGTCAGTTATGCTTTATTTTTAGATTTAATGAACTAACTTGCTAAAGAAAAGCACAAAAATATCTCAGGTTAAAGGTTTGAACTTTTTAATAATTATATATATTCAAGGGAAACTTATTTTCTCCCAACTAAGATGTTATCAACTCACCTAACAAATGCTCACAATGGGTCACAAGACACAGCCAAGCAATAGGGTTCCAAGCAAAGCTCTCAATGTAGAAGAAAGGGCTTCAAAATGTCTGTCAATGACCATTTAATCATTTTACCTTTTAGGACATTTTCTTCTCCCCTGGCGTCTAGGACTCTGTCACAGTTCTAGTTTTGCTTCTTTGCAAAACTTTCCAAGTGTGGGATTAATCAAATTTGCTCTTTGAATTCAACTCTTTCTTTTTAATACTGCTTTTATCAGAGTATTTATTTTTGTGGTTTGAATATCACATATCTGTATAGACAACTTCAAAATCTACATCTGTAGTCATTTCAAGATTGTATCATAAAACCACCACAGGAGTTAACACAAATACATTTTTATATAATAAGTACTTAATAAAACTAACCAATTTAACTGTGATTCTGTAGCATCAGGAAAAGAAAACAACTTTCCTTTTAAAAACTAGCTTGTTTAAACTGATTTTTCATATAGCAAAACACACATGGTAAAGAGCTACTTTAGCCAAATTGCAGTGGGTTTAAAGAAAAAATTTAAATTATATGTAAAATTTCTGCGGAAATAAGCAAATAAAAATGTATTGTTACATTCTATGTATTATGTGTATTCTAATGTGCATACACACATCCTATTACATATATGTAATGTGATATTTATAATTATATAATATATAATATAAATGTAATAAGATGTATATGATTACATAATGTATAACTATAATAATTGCAAAATTTGCATTTAATCTATGTGTTGTGGGTATGCACAAATTTTATTACATATGTATTTTATTATATATATATGTATATACACGTGTATAAATAAAATGGGATGTTGTTTGTATACCAATGACACATGGAATATTAAATGCATTTTTTCCAATTATCCCAAGATGTTATACTTATATTTATTTAAACTTAAATTGTACAAAATAAAATTATTTATATAAAGGCTAGTTGATAGATATTTTTAGTATCAGAGTGCTTGGTTTTTGTGAGTGACTTTTCCCTGCTGTTTCAGTTATAGGGATTAAAGTTTGCAGAACTTGCACAGAGAATTAGAGATTATAAAATCAGTTTTGTGAACTTTAGTTCATTTTCTACCTCAAGAGATTATAAGCTGAAATCAGGGAACTGATGAAAAAGTTTGTTCAGTGCGAGTTTGTCAGAATCACAGTCTTCTCCCTTCTGCCCTCTCCATTTCCCCCTGAGACTCAAAGTGAGGAAACAGGAATTTGAAAGGGTAAATGTGTGACTCTGCCTCTCCCATCATCCAAGTAGGCTCACCAAAGGAAATCAGTGTGGAACTGTGCAGAAAAAGGAATCAACCCGGAAAACTAACAGAAAACATGAACTGACCCAGAAGAAAGACTGGTGGTCTTCCACTGCTTGAAACCATGAAGGGTGTAGTATTAAATAATTCCCATACAGGAGACAGCACCTTTTCAGGAAGGTACAGGAAAAAGAATATATAAAAGACTGCATGCATTTAGACATCAAATCACAAAAGATAACCATAGAATTTTACCTCTAAAAACACCCTCCCTTCCTTCTTGATCCTGGCTGAGAGGAGCCAGAAAAAAAGCAGCTAGTAAATTGAATAGAGTACATAGTAAGAAAAGGGGAATAACCCCTTTCTTCGCAGCAGAATTACGGCACAGGAAGGCATACACTGTGCTGTCAAGCACGACAGTTCGAAATTTTGATACAAAGACAGGGATGGAAATTTTAATATCTAAAAAAATGAGGCTATTTGTTAATACCTAGGATTTCACTGAGATTTAATCCAGAGAGCAAGGAAGAATAATGCTATAGCTTATTTAAAAAGTTTGGGGGGCGCCTGGGTGGCTAAGTTGGTTAAGCAGCCGACTTTGGCTCAGGTCATGATCTCGCGGTCCTGAGTTCGAGCCCCGAGTCGGGCTCTGTGCTGACAGCTCAGAGCCTGGAGCCTGTTTCAGATTCTGTGTCTCCCTCTCTCTGACCCTCCCCCATTCATGCTCTGTCTCTCTCTGTCTCAAAAATAAATAAACGTTAAAAAAAATAATAATAAATAAATAAAAAACTTTGGTATGAAAAAGAAATAAAGGTATTTTATAATTTCACTCTACTGCATCCAACTCATTCAAATACAGGTTTTTTAGCAAAGTTTTTTTTCCATGTGGTTTCAAATTTTTATCTTTTTAATTTTTTTTAATATTTATTTTTGAAAGAGAGTATGAGCAGCGGAGTGGAAGGGAGAGGGACAGAGGATCTGAAGTGGGCTCTGCACTGACAGCAGTGAGCCTGATGAAGGGCTCAAACTCATGAACCATGAGATCATGACCTGAGCCAAAATAGCATGCTCAACCAACTGAGCTACCCAGGCATCCTTCAAATGCTTATTTTTAAAAGAAAAGTTCTATTTATAAACCGAAAATTTCTTTTAATAATTACTGAAGATCTTCAACTTAAATATTTGTGTTTAAAATGGTGCTAAATGTTATCTTATCAAAAATACATTTTAATAAAAGTATAGCGAAATATGTATTCATTTATTAGATACAAGAGTATATAAAATATAAAATATTGTTATGATAGCACATGTGACAGTGTGTGTGTGTATGTGTGTGTGTGTTTTACCATATACCATACCATACTGAGATGATTCCAAATAAATTTAATTTTCCTTATGATTGTTCTTTGAAAAACTGTGAGGTTAATTAGAAAAGATAAAATGAATTTAAAAATTTAAAACTACTCAGAATCATTAAGTTGGTGATCTCAAAAGGAATATATAATTTTGTTCATTCCTCTCCTTATATAAAACACTATAATAGAAAAGCTTTTGCTTTTAATGTACAAATCAATGTTAAGAAAAAATAAAAATTCCTGCTGTATATTTGTATCACACTAATTTTTTTTAGTCCAGTGTACATAGATAGTAGGGAAGAAGTACAACAGATGTTTGTGTCTCATGAAAAATGAATTTGATCCTTAGATTGTTTTTTTCACCTATGTTCATTATACTCAGATAATGCCCACTTGTTTATAAAACTTAAAAGTTTATTTTTTTATTTTTATTTTTTTAATGTTTATTTATTTTTGACAGAGAGAGTCAGAGCATGAGTGGGGGAGGGACAGAGAGAGAGGGAGGCACAGAATCTGAAGCAGGCTCTAGGTTCTGAGCTGTCAGCATAGAGCCGATGCAGGGCTTGAACTCATGGACTGGGAGATCATGAAGTGAGCCAAGTAAGACGTTCAACTGAGCCACCCAGGTGCCCCAGAAGGTTTTTTTAATGATTTTAATTTATTTACTTAGCTTGAGAGAGAGCAGGGGTGGGGGAGAGAAGGACAGAGAGAGAGGGAGACAGAGAATTCCAAGCAGGCTCTGTACTGTCAATGAAGAGCCTGACATGGGGCAAGATCTCACAAACCACTGTGAGATCATGACCCGAGCTGAAATCAAGAGATGTTGAATCAACTGAGCCACCCAGGTGCTTCAAAACTGTCAGAAGTTTAAATTTAAGAGTAAAGATATTATTTTTTTTCTTTTTTGTAATTTGTTTCTCTGATACAATACAATAAAAAAGAAGCCAAATAGATGGGGGAAAAAAAGATAACCCTTTATTTGTGAAAAACCACAAAAACTCTCCCTAGCACAAATCTTCAAGAATCATATTTTTATTTGTTAAGTCCCCATTAAATAAATAAACAAAAATCTAAGTTGCTAAAATTAGGCAAAGAACAACATGTCTTAAAACTCACATTTTCTTATAAGGCACAGTGTCAGCAAGGATAATTTACATTTTTAGTAATCTGAAATAGATGTTAGTCAATAATCACATACTTGTTCTTCAGCAGACTTAAACAAAAGGCTCAGAGTTGCTAGTAGTTAAAAAATTGTCCTTTACTTTTATCCTTTTTTTTTCAAAATATTTTATCAGAAGTAGGGAAAAAAAAGGAACTTAGAGCAGCATACTGCCTGTCAGCAAGTTTGCAATAAAAATCCATCATGTAGTACTGATAGTCCCTGGCATACTGGAGTAGTACAACTGATAAAACTTTTAATGATGTTGAACAGGAATGGGGTATTGGCAGAAGAGAATGACTGGAAGTTACTATATCTCAGACCTTTGAGAGGTTCAGGGATGAGTAATTATAACAGCCACAGAATAGAATGACTGTTGCTTGGGGATATCCGTACACTGGAGAAAGACAAAGAAGGGTGAAGAAAATCAATCATCAGTTTAAGGTGAAGTATGCAATCCAAGGCCTCCATGACAGCATATAAATGAAATATCCTCTTATATAGTTGGAAGACAGAAAAAGCTGAGTGCTGGTCCTGGCATTAATTATAAGGATAGCTACCTCAAGATAAGGTTGCATTCACAGCCTAGCAAGTATTGTGTTGGACCCTGAAACTTGGGCTAATGACTTTAAAATCTGAGTACATTAAGTGTCACAATGACAATCTGTTACATGAGAAAATATGGAGAATGCATTTAAAAATGGAGTTTTTACCCAGGTCTGGTTCACAGTGTCTCCATGGGGTCCAAAGACTTACCTCATAGTAATTTCCATGGGCCTGAAATGTGCAATTTGAAAGGAGACTTAGTAGAGCCCTTAGATTGGTTTCTTGGCCTTTCTGGTAAGCACTATTATTAAGGAAGATCAAGTGGAAGCCTCTGAAATTATTCTCTCCATACCCCATTCAACTTTAGCTAAGATAGTAAATCAAAACAATATCACAGACATCATCAAAATAGCAGACTTAGATGTCCCACCCTGTCCTGGTTCCCTCACAAAAAAAACACAATTTAGCAATTATCCACCAATGAAAATAGCTGTGAGAGGGTTCTGGAATATAATTAAGAAGCTGCAACATGCCACTGATGCAACACAAAAATCAAAATGGCCATATAGAAAAAGCAAGATAACGTTTTACCTGTGTCACCTCATTCCCCAGGCCAGCATGGCTCAGTGCCAAAATGAATCCTCTCCATTGTGAACTCTGGTGGGAGTAAAGAAGAGCAGGTGACCTCAGCAGCCATCACCACAGAGGACCTCCACAATATTTGCCAATGTGGACTCAGCTGCTGGAGACAACAGAGTCCACACTGTTGAGCTATGCTGGAATTGTAGCTCCAGAGGTCCAGGGCCAAAATCACCACAGCCCCTGAGTATTGGCATGTGGACACCTTGGATCCAAAGCCATTACCACATACACACCCCAATCTGAGGAGACAGAGACAGAAAGGGACAGAAAGCCTACTTAAAGAAATAATTACCCAAAACTTCCTAAGCATGGAGAAGGAAATAGACATCAAGTTCAAGAAGCCCAAAGAACCCAAGTAGGTTGAATATACAGAGGTCTCCATCAAGACATATTTAATTAAATTTCAAGTCAAAGACAAAGATAGTTTTGAAAGCAGTAAGAGAAAAGCAATTTGTCACACTAAAGATTATCAATGCATTTCTCAGTAGAAACCTTGCAGGCCAGGAGAGAGTGGAATGATATACTTAAGGTACTAAAAGAAAAAAAAAACTGCCAGTGACTGTATCTGTCAAAACTATCCTTTAAAAATCAAAGGCTTTCTCAGACAATAAAAACTGAGGGAGTTCATCAGTCTTAGAAGACAGGTCTTAGAAGAACTGCTAAAGAGATTTCTTCAAATTGAAGTAAACACATGCAAAACACCAATGTGTAAGCACATGAAAGCATAACTCTTGAGGTGCCTGGGTGGCTCAGTCAGTTAAGTTCCAACTCTTGATTTGGCTCAGGTCATGTTCTCACAGGTGGTAAGTTTGATCCCCATATCAGGCTCTGCACTGACAGCACAGCCTGCTTGGGATTCTCTCTCTCCCTCTCTCTCTGACCCTCCCCAGCTCTTACTCTCTCTCTTACTCTGTCTCTCTCTCTCCTTCTCTTTCTCTCAAAATAAATAAAAAATAAACTGTAAAAAAATTTTAAAAAGCCATAACCCCCACTGGTAAGGGTAAATATACAGTCAAATAAAGAATAATGCAACACTGTAATGGTGGTACATAAATTTCTTCAAATCCTAATCTAAAAGTTAAATACAAAAATATTAAGCATAGCTATAACCACAAAAAGTTATTAATGGATACACAATATAAAAATAAGTAAACTCTGGCTATAAGTACACAAAGTGGGGGAGTGTAAAAGTGTAGAAATTTTGTATGTGATTGTAATTGTTATCAACTTAAAGAAATCTAACTGCAAGATATTTAGTGATACACAAAAGATAAAGAGAAAAGAATCAAAGCAAATTACTACCAAAAAAAATCAAAGGATGACAAAGGAGGAAAACAACTACTAAAAAGAAAGAAAACAATTAACTAAATGACAATAGTAAATTCTCACTTACCATTAATCATTTTAAATGTAAATGGATCAAATTCCCCAATTAAAAAAAGAGTGGTTAAATAGATAGAAATAAAACAAGAACCAGCAATACACTGTTTGTGAGAAACTTACTTTAGATTTAAGGACATGCATAATAATAGACTTCAATAGACCTCATTCAAAACTGGATGCTCTCAACTACATAGCAAATAAACAAAGAAATAACTGACTTGAACAACACTATAGACCAAATGGACCTAACAGACATACGGAACTTTCCACCCAACAGCAGAAGACTATATAGTCTTCTCAAATGCACAAGGAATATTTTTCAGTATAGATCACACGTTAGGTCACAAAATGTCTTAATAAATTTAAGACCAAAATCATCACAAGCATATTTTTCAACAACAATGAAATGAAACTAGAAATTAATAACTATAAGAAAAAGGGAAAATGTACAAATATGTAGAAACTAAACAATACACTCTTCACGAACCACAGGGTCAAAGAAGAAATCAAAAGGCAATTAAAGAAAAATCTCAAAACAAAGAAAAAGAAAGCACCAATACCAAATTTTTGGGATATAGCAAAAGAAGTCCTGAAAGGAATATTTATAGTGATAAATGTTTATATAAAAAAGAATTCAAATAAACTAACCTTATAGCTTACGGAACTAGAAAAAGAAGAACAAACTGAGCCAGTTAGCAGAAAGAAGGAAATAATAAAGATTAGAGCAGAAATAAGCCAAATAGAGGATAGGAAAACCACTTAAAAATCCATAAAACTAATGCTTTTTTTAAAGATAATATTGACAAACTCATAATCTAAGAAAAAAAGATGTTTTAAATATATAAAATCAAAACTAGATATAGAAGAAATGTACCTCAACAAAATAAAGGCCATGTACAAAATGCCAATAGCTAACATTGCAATCATCGAAGGAAAAAGTGAAACATTTTCTTTTTAAGATCCAGTCCAAGGCTCGAATACCCACTATTGCCACTTCCTTTCAACATAGTACTGAATTCCTAGACAGAGACATTCGACAAAGGAAAAGAAGAATAAGGAGAAGGAGCAGGAGAAGGGTAAGGAGAAAGGAGGAGGCAGAGGAGATGGAGAAGCAGAATAGAAGAAAGAAAGAGGGGGGGAAGAAAGAAAAGAAAAGAAAGGAAGAAAGAAAAAAGAAAAGAGAAAGAAAGAAAGAAAGAAAGGAAGAAAGAAAGAAAAAGAAAGAAGAAAGAAAGAAAGAAAGAAAGAAAGAAAGAAAGAAAGAAAGAAAGAAAGAAAAGAAATGAAAGAAAGAAAGAAAGGGAAAGAGAGAGAAAAAGAAAGAAAAAGAAAGGAAGGAAGGAAGGAAGGAAACACATCCAAATCGGAAAGAAGAAAGAGAAATTATCTCTGTTTTCACATGACATAATCTTATATGTACAAAACTCCAAAATTCCACCAAAAACTGTTAGAAATAATAAATGAGTTCAGTAAAGTTGCCAAGTACCAAATCAGCATAAAAAATCAGAGGCTTTTCTTAAAAAAGGAAAAAACTACAAAGAAAAGTACAAGGAAAAAACTACAAAAAGGAAATTGAGAAAACAATCCTCAAAGAATTTCCAAGAACAAAAAGAATAAAATACTTAGGAATAAACTTAACTGAAGAGGCAAAAGACATATACACTAAAAATTATACAACACTGATGAAGGAAATTAAAGAGCACACATATAAATGGAAACATCTTGTGCTCATGGGAACAAAAAACATTATAGTTATTATATATTATATAATATATAATAAATAATATATATTATATAAATGTTATAGTTAAAATCTCCATACTACCAAAGCAAATTCACAACACAGTTAAAAGATTATACAGCATGAGCAACGGGGATTTATGTGTATGCTTTGAAATATACAAATCAATAAATGTGATGTAACATATTAATAGAATGATAGAATGAAATATAAAAACCATATGATCAACTCAATAGATATAAAAAAGCATCTGAGAAAATACATGATAAATTCATGATAAAAACCCTCAACAAATTGTGTATAGAAGGAACATGACTCAACATAATAAAGGCCATATACAACTAGCCCACAGATAACATCACATCATATCAGTGATAAAAGGTTAAAAGCTTTTCCTTAAGATCAGGAACAACACAAGGGTGCCACTCTCACTGCTATTACTTGACACAGTACTGGAATTCCTAGCAAGAGCAATTAGGCAAGAGAAAAAAAATAAAGGTATCCAAACTGGGAAGTAGCAAAATTTTCATGATTTGCAGATGACATGGCCTTATATACAGAAAATCCTAAAACTCCACCAAAAACTGTGAAAATAATAAATTAATTCAGTAAAGTTTGCAGAATAAAAAATCGATATACAGAAATGTTACATTTCTATACATTAATAATGAACTATACAACTAATAATGAAAGAGAAATTAAGCAAACAATCCAATTTACAATTGCATCAAAAAGAATAAAATACCGAGGAATAAATTTAACCAAGGAGGTAAAAGACCTGTATACTGAAAACTATAAGACATTAATGAAAAATTTAAGAAGACACAAATAAATGGAAAAATATTCCATGCTCATGGATTAGAAGAATAAATATTGTTAAAATCTCCATCCTACTTAAAGCAATCTACAGATTCAATGTCATCTCTATCAAAATTCCAATGGCATTTTTCACAGAAATAAAACAATCCTAAAATTTGTGTGAAACCACAAAAGACCCCAAATAGCCAAAGCAATCCTGGGAAAGAAGAAAGCTGGAGGCATCACACTTCCTGATTTCAAACCATACTACAAAGTTATAGTAATTAAAATGGTATGATACTGGCTGAAAAATAGACAGAGACCAATGGAACAGAATAGAGAGCTCAGAAATAAACCCCACATATACAGTCAACTAATATTTTAAAAGGGCACTAAGAATATTCAGTGGGGGAAACAATTGTCCTTTCAACAAGTAGGGTTGGGAAAACACATGCAAAAAAACAAAATTGGACCCTATCTTTTATCATTCACAAAAATTAACTTGAAATAAATTAAAGACTCAAACATAGGATTTGACACCTTAAAACTCCTAGAAGAAAACTTAGGGAAGAAGCTCCTTGATATTGATCTTGACAATCATTTTCCTGGATATAATACCAAAAGCAAATGCAACAAAAGCAAAAATCAATAAGTGGGACTATATCAAAACTAACTCTCTGCACAGCAAAAGAAACTGTCAACAAAATGAAAAACAACACATATAAAAAAAGAAAATATTTGCAAACCATATAACAAATAAGTGGTTATATCCAAATGTATCATATATATATATATATATATATGAAACATATATATATATATATATATGAAACATATATATATGAAACTCTAGCAACTCAGTAACAACAACAACAACAACAAAACACAATCTGATTTGAAAATGGGCAGAAGAACTAAACAGACATTTTTCCAAAGAAGACAGCCAAATGGCCAATAAGTACATGAAAAGATACTCAACATCACCTAATCATCAGGGAAATGCAAATCAAAACCACAATGGCAAATCGCTTCACACATTATAACAGAATGGCTATCCTCAAGAGGACAAGAAATAACATGCCAGTGAGGATGTGGAGAAAAAGAAATCCTTATACAATGCTGGTGGTAATGTAAATTGGTTCAGCCAACATGGAAAATGGCATGGAATTTCCTCAAAACAATTAAAAATAGAACTACCATATAATCCAGTAATACCACAACTGGGTATATATCCAAAAAAAATGAAAACAAGATATTGAAGAGATATCTGCATTTCCATGTTTATTATAGCATTACTCACAATACTCAAGGTATGGAGACAACCTAAGTGTTTGTCAGTGGATGAAGGAAAGAGAGATCTGTTATATATGCAATAGAATATTATTCAGCCATGAGAAAGAATGAAATATTGTCATTTGTGACAACATGGATGGACCTGGAGGGCATTACGCTAAGTGAGATAAATCAGACAAAGACAAATACTGTAGGATATTATTTGTATGTGAAATTTTTTTAATTAAAAAAAATTAATGTTTATTTATTTTTGAGACAGAAAGACAGAGTGTGAGCAGGGGAGGGTCAGAGAGAGAGGGACACAGAATCTGAAACAGGCTCCAGACTCTGAGCTGTCAGCACAGAGCCTGACACAGGGCTGGAACCCACGCACTGTGAGATCATGACCTGAGCTGAAGTCAGTCGCTTAACCGACTGAGCCATCCAGGTCCCCTTGTATGTGAAAATTTAAAGGACAAATTCAAAGAACAAAGGCATTACACTTCTTGATTTCAAACTATATTAAAAAGCTACAGTAATCAAAACAGTATGCTACTGGCATAAAAGCAGAGAGATAGACCAATGGAACAGAATAAAAAACCCAGAAATAAATCCATTCATTACAGTTACTGATCTTCCATAAGAGTACCAAGAACATACAATAAGTAAAGGATGGTCACATCAATAAATGATGTTAGAAAAACAAGATATCCATCTACAGAACAAAAATCATGGACTGTTCTCTCACACCATACACAAAAACCATCTCAAAATGGGTTAAAGTCTTAAACACAAGACCTGAAAGCATAAAACTCTTAGATGAAAACAGAACAGCTTCTTGACATTGCTCTGGGAAATGATTTTTTGGACATGACACCAAAGCACAGGTAGCAAGAGCAAAAATAGAAAATTGAGACTGCATGAAACTAAAAAGCTTCTGCAAAAGAAACAATCAGCAGAGTCAAAGGCAGCCTACAGAATAGGAGAAAATATTCACAAACCACATATCTGGATAAGGTTAATATATACCCAAAAATATATAAGAAACACAACTCAATAGGACAGAAACACATAACTAAAACATGAGAAAATAACGTAAATATCATCTCTCAAAAGAAGACATATAAATGGCCAACAGAGGAAGACGATGGCGTAGGAAGATGCTGGGCTCACCGCGTCCTGTGGGTCACTTAGATTCCACCCACACCTGCCTAAATAACCCAGAAAATCGCCAGAAGACTAGCAGAATGGATTCTCCAGAGCCAAGCATAGATGAGAGGTCCATGGAAGAGGGTAGGAAGGGCGGAGAGGCAGTGCGCGCTACACGGACTGGCGGGAGGGAGCTGGGGTAGAGGGGTAGCCTGCTGGCAAAGCAGTTCCCCTGAGTCTGGCTTGCAAAAATGGAGGGGCCAGGCAGAGTGTGTTCTGACAGCAAGCGGGACTTAACATCTGGAAGACTATAAGTTAACAGATCTGCTCAGAGAGCGGGAGGGCTGGAGGACAACGGGAGGGAGAGTTGTTGAGCCCCGGACAGATGACAGAGCTCAGCTTGGCGGGGAACAAAGGCACTCACCAGCGCCATCTCCCTCGCCCATCCCCCAGCCAAAATCCCAAAGAGAACCAGTTCCTGCCAGGGAACTTGCTTGCACCACGCAAACACCCAACGCTGTGCTTCTGCGGATCCATCCCTCCAGCGGGTCTGACTCCCTCCCGGTGCCACAGGGCCCCTCCTGAAGCAGATCACCAAAGGAAAAGTGAGCTGAGCCTGCCCCTCCAGCCCCTGTGCAACTTTCCTATCCACCCCAGCTAATACGCCAGATCCCCAGCACCACAAGCTTGGCAGTGTGCAAGTAGCCCAGACAGGCCACATGACACCACAGTGAATCCCGGCCCAAGGAGAGGGGAAGAGAAGGTACACACCAGTCTGACTGTGGCCCCAATGGTGGGCTGGGGGCAGACATCAGGTCTGACTGTGGCCCCGCCCACCAACACAAGTTATTCAAGACAGCACAGGGGAAGTGCCCCACAGTTCCGCACCACTCCAGGGACTATCCAAAATGACGAAAGGGAAGAATTCCCCTCAAAAAAACCTCCAGGAAATAACGACAGCTAATGAACTGATCAAAAACGATTTAAACAATATAATAGAAAGTGAATTTAGAATAATAGTCATAAAATTAATCACTGGGCTTGAAAAGAGTATAAAGGACAGCAGAGAATCTATTGCTACAGAGATCAAGGGACTAAGGAACAGCCAGGAGGAGCTAAAAAATGCTATTAATGAGCTGCAAAATAAAATGGAGACGACCACAGCTCAGGTTGAAGAGGCAGAGGAGAGAATAGGTGAACTAGAAGATAAAATTATGGAAAAAGAAGAAGCTGAGAAAAAGAGAAAAAAATCCAGGAGTATGAGGGGAAAATTAGAGAACTAAGTGATGCACTAAAGAGAAATAATCTATGCATAATTGGTATTCCAGAGGAGGAAGAGAGAGGAAAAGGTGCTGAAGGTGTACTTGAAGAAATAATAGCTGAGAACTTCCTGATCTGGGGAAGGAAAAAGGAATTGAAATCCAAGAGGCACAGAGAACTCCCTTCAGACGTAACTTGAATCGATCTTCTGCACGACATATCATAGTGAAACTGGCAAAATACAAGGATACAGAGAAAATTCTGAAAGCAGCTAGGGATAAACGTGCTCTAACATATAAAGGGAGACCTATAAGAATCATGATGGATCTCTCTACTGAAACTTGGCAGGCCAGAAAGGAATGGCAGGAAACCTTCAATGTGATGAGCAGAAAAAATATGCAGCTGAGAATCATTTATCCAGCAAATCTGTAATATAGAATAGAAGAAGAGATAAAGGTCTTCCCAAACAAACAAAAACTAAAGAAATCCATCACCACTAAACCAGCCCTACAAGAGATCCTAAGGGGGATCCTGTGAAACAAACTACCAGACATCGCTACAAGCATGAAACCTACAGACATCACAATGACTCTACACCCATATCTTTCTATAATAACACTGAATGTAAATGGACTAAATATGCCAACCAAAAGACATAGGGTATCAGAATGGATAAAAAAACAAGACCCATCTATTTGCTGTCTACAAGAGACTCATTTTAGACCTGAGGACACTTTCAGATTGAAAGTGAGGGGATGGAGAACTATTTATCATGCTACTGGAAGTCAAAAGAAAGCTGGAGTAGCCATACTTATCAGACACTAGACTTTAAATTAAAGGCTGTAACAAGAGATAAAGAAGGGCATTATATAATAATTACAGGGTCTATCCATCAAGAAGAACTAACAATTATAAACTTCTATGCGCCGAATACCGGAGCCCCCAAATATATAAAACAATTACTCATAAACATAAGCAACCTTATTGACAAGAATGTGGTCATTGCAGGGGACTTTAATACCCCACTTACAACAATTAATAGATCATCTAGACACATGGTCAATAAAGAAACAAGGGCCCTGAATGATACATTGGGTCAGATGGACTTGACACACATATTTAGAACTCTGCATCCCAAAGCAACAGAATATACTTTCTTCTCGAGTGCACATGAAACGTTCTCCAAGATAGATCACATACTGGGTCACAAAACAGCCCTTCATAAGTATACAAGAACTGAGATCATACCATGCATACTTTAGGACCACAATGCGATGAAGCTTGAAATCAACCACAGGAAAAAGTCTGGAAAACCTCCAAAAGCATGGATATTAAAGAACACCCTACTAAAGAATGAATGGGTCAACCAGACAATTAGAGAAGAAATTAAAAAATATATGGAAACAAATAAAAATGAAAATACAACAATCCAAACGCTCTTGGATGCAGTGAAGGCAGTCCTGAGAGGAAAATACATTGCAATCCAGGCCTATCTCAAGAAACAAGAAAAATCCCAAATACAAAATCTAACAGCACACCTAAAGGAAATAGAAACAGAACAGCAAAGACAACCTTAACCCAGCAGAAGAAGAGAAATAACAAAGATCAGAGAAATAAACAATATAGAATCTAAAAAAACTGTAGAGCAGATCAACGAAACCAGGAGTTGGTTTTTTGAAAAAATAAACAAGATTGATAAACCTCTAGCCAGGCTTCTCAAAAAGAAAAGGGAGATGATCCAATTAGATAAAATCATGAATGAAAATGGAATTATTACAACCAATCCCTCAGAAATACAAGCAATTATCACGGAATACTATGAAAAATTATATGCCAACAAACTGGACAACCTGGAAGAAATGGACAAA
Organism: Panthera tigris; assembly: GCF_018350195.1. Taxonomy (NCBI): domain Eukaryota; kingdom Metazoa; phylum Chordata; class Mammalia; order Carnivora; family Felidae; genus Panthera; species Panthera tigris. The sequence continues at coordinate 34,917,385 of NC_056676.1, read as the reverse complement.
TTCCTAAACACCCACACACTTCCAAAACTTAATCAGAAGGAAATAGAAAGCTTGAACAGACCCATAACCAGCGAAGAAATTGAATCAGTCATCAAAAATCTCCCAACAAATAAGAGTCCAGTACCAGATGGCTTCCCAGGGGAGTTCTACCAGATGTTTAAAGCAGAGATAATACCTTCCTTCTCAAGTTATTCCAAAAAATAGAAAGGGAAGGAAAACTTCCAGACTCATTCTATGAAGCCAGTATTACTTTGATTCCTAAACCAGACAGAGACCCAGTAAAAAAAGAGAACTACAGGCCAATATCCCTGGTGAATATGAATGCAAAAATTCTCAATAAGATACTAGCAAATCGAATTCAACAGCTTATAAAAAGAATTATTCACCATGATCAAGTGGGATTCATTCCTGGGATGCAGGGCTGGTTCAACATTTGCAAATCAATCAACGTGATACATCACATTAATGAAAGAAAAGATAAGAACCATATGATCCTGTCAGTCAATGCAGAAAAAGCATTTGACAAAATCCAGCATCCTTTCTTAATAAAAACCCTCGAGAAAGTCGGGATAGAAGGAACATACTTAAAGATCATAAAAGCCATTTATGAAAAGCCCACAGCTAACATCATCCTCAACGGGGAAAAACTGAGAGCTTTCCCCCTGAGATCAGGAACACGACAGGGATGTCCACTCTCACCGCTGTTGTTTAACATAGTTTTGGAAGTTCTAGCATCAGCAATCAGACAACAAAAGGAAATCAAAGGCATCAAAATTGGCAAAGATGAAGTCAAGCTTTTGCTTTTTGCAGATGACATGATATTATACATGGAAAATCCAATAGACTCCACCAAAAGTCTGCTAGAACTGATACATGAATTCAGCAAAGTCGCAGGATACAAAATCAATGTACAGAAATCAGTTGCATTCTTATACACTAATAATGAAGCAACAGAAAGACAAATAAAGAAACGGATCCCATTCACAATTGCACCAAGAAGCATAAAATACCTAGGAATAAATCTAACCAAAGATGTAAAAGATCTGTATGCTGAAAACTATAAAAAGCTAATGAAGGAAATTGAAGAAGAAACAAAGAAATGGAAAAACATTCCGTGCTCATGGGTTGGAAGAATAAATATTGTCAAAATGTCAATACTACCCAAAGCTATCTACACATTCAATGCAATCCCAATCAAAACTGCACCAGCATTCTTCTCGAAGCTAGAACAAGCAATCCTAAAATTCATATGGAAACACAAAAGGCCCCGAATAGCCAAAGTAATTTTGAAGAAGAAGACCAAAGCAGGAGGCATCACAATCCCAGACTTTAGCCTCTACTACAAAGCTGTCATCATCAAGACAGCATGGTATTGGCACAAAACCAGACACATAGACCAATGGAATAGAATAGAAACCCCAGAACTAGACCCACAAAAGTATGGCCAACTCATCTTTGACAAAGCAGGAAAGAATATCCAATGGAAAAAAGACAGTCTCTTTAACAAATGGTGCTGGGAGAACTGGACAGCAACATGCAGAAGGTTGAAACTAGACCACTTTCTCACACCATTCACAAAAATAAACTCAAAATGGATAAAGGACCTGAATGTGAGACAGGAAACCATCAAAACCCTAGAGGAGAAAGCAGGAAAAGACCTCTCTGACCTTAGCTGCAGCAATTTCTTACTGGACACATCCCCAAAGGCAAGGGAATTAAAGGCAAAAATAAACTATTGGGATCTCATGCAGATAAAAAGCTTCTGCACAGCAAAGGAAACAATCAAGAAAACTAAAAGGCAACCAACGAAATGGGAAAAGATATTTGCAAATGACATATTGGACAAAGGGCTAGTATCCAAAATCTATAAAGAGCTCACCAAACTCCACACCCAAAAAACAAATAATCCAGTGAAGAAATGGGCAGAAAACATGAATAGACACTTCTCTAAAGAAGACATCTAGATGGCCAACAGGCACATGAAAAGATGCTCAAAGTTGCTCCTCATCAGGGAAATACAAATCAAAACCACACTCAGATATCACCTCACACCAGTCAGAATGGCCAAAATGAACAAATCAGGAGACTATAGATGCTGGCGAGGATGTGGAGAAACGGGAGCCCTCTTGCACTGTTGGTGGGAATGCAAACTGGTGCAGCCACTCTGGAAAACAGTGTGGAGGTTCCTCAAAAATTAAAAATAGATCTACCCTATGACCCAGTAATAGCACTGCTAGGAATTTACCCAAGGGATACAGGAGTACTGATGCATAGGGGCACTTGTACCCCAATGTTTATAGCAGCACTTTCAACAATAGCCAAATTGTGTAAAAAGCCTAAATGTCCATCAACTGATGAATGGATAAAGAAATTGTGGTTTATATACACAATGGAGTACTACGTGGCAATGAGAAAGAATGAAATATGGCCATTTGTAGCAACATGGATGGAACTGGAGAGTGTGATGCTATGTGAAATAAGCCATACAGAGAAAGACAGGTACCATATGTTTTCACTCTTATGTGGATCCTGAGAAACTTAACAGAAATCCATGGGGGAGGGGAAGGGAAAAAAAAGAGGTAGAGTGGGAGAGAACCAAAGCATAAGAGATTCTTAAAAACTGAGAACAAACTGAGGGTTGATGGGAGGGTGGGAAGGAGGGGAGGGTATGTGATGGGCATTGAAGAGGGCATCTTTTGGGATGAGCACTGGGTGTTGTATGGAAACCAATTTGACAATAAATTTCATATGTTAAGAATAAATGGCCAACAGATATAGGAAAAGTGTTCAATATCACTAATTATCAGGAAAATGCAAATTTAAACCACAATGAGTTATCATTTCACACTTGTTAGAATGGCTATCATCAAAAAGACAAAGGTAAGTGTTGGGAAAGATGTGGAGGAAAGAGAATCTTTGTATACTATAGAAATGTAAATTAGTACAACCATTACTGAACACAATATAGAGTTTCCCCAAAAAGTTTAAAATAGAACTACCATACAATCCATTAATCTCATTTCTGTGTAGACAACTAAAGAAATGACACTCTCTCAAAGAAATATCTGCATTCCCATGTTCATTGCATCATTATTCACAATAGCCAAGATATGGGAACAATTTAATGTCTATCCATGGATGAATGGTTAAAGAAAGTGTCAATTGTTACAACATGGATGAACCTGAAGGACACCATGTTAAGTGAAATAAGCCAGACATAGATAAACAAATATTTTATGATCTCACTTACATGTGTAATCTAAAATAGTCAAACTCGGTCGCCTGGGTTGCTCAATAGGTTAAGCATCTGACTTTGGCTAAGGTCATGATTTTACTGTTCGTGAATTTGAGCCCTGCATTAGGCTCTGTGCTGACAGCTCACAGCCTGGAGCCTGCTTTGGATTCTGTGTTTCCCTCTCTCTCTGCTCCTCCCCCACTCATGTTCTGTCTCTCTCTCTCTCTCTCTCTCTCTCTCTCTCCCACATTCAAAAATAAATAAACATTTAAAAAAATAAAAAGTAAATAAAATAGTCAAACTCATAAAAGCAAAGAATAAAATGTTGGTTATTAGGGACTGCGGGGTAGAGGAAATGAAGGCATTGCTCAAAGACTACAGTTTCAGTTATGCAAGATGAGTAAATCCTAGAGATATAATGTACAGCAGGGGACTAAAGTTAGCAATACTGTACTGTATACCTGAAATTTGATAAAAGGGTAGATATTAAGTGCTCTCACCACAAAAATATAACTATGTGAGATGATGAATATGGTAATTAGCTTGATTGTGGTGATAATTTTACCTTATTTACATTTGAGATATACACCTTAAATACACACCATTTTTACTTTTTAATGACAACTCAACTAAACTGGAGAAAAACACACTTCATCCCAAGCAGAATGACAGATTAGTACTACTTGCACAGACCTAATGCAGAATTCAGAAGTGGTGGTCCCATCACATTCCCATTTATTCATGAGTTTTGCCCTCACCAAATGAACAAACAAATATGCCCTGGAAGAGTAGAGTTGACTACATTAAAGTGGACCAAGAAGTAGCTCTACTTATAGCTACTGTGTCAAGTATGGTATTTTTTCCCTCAAGTATAATGAAATGGCATCAGGTACCTGGTATGTGGCCATTGAGTGACAAATGTATTCTTTTTCATCTCTATCAAGAAAGATCAGGGGCACCTGGGTGGCTCAGTCAGTTAAATGTCAATTTCATCTCAGGTCATGATCTCACAGTTCATGGGTCCGAGCCCCACATCAGGCTCTGTGTTGACAGCTCAGAGCCTGGAACCTGTTTTGGATCCTGTGTCTCCCTCTCTCTCTGTCCCTCCCCACCACCCCCTCCCAAAAATAAATAAAGATTAAAAAAAAGGAAAGATCAGAAACATTACCTGCTCCTGTGTGATCAGCAACAATATACTTTTATATTCTTGTCTCATTTTTTATCTTCATCTTTCTTTCATAGTTTTATCCATCCTCATTCTTCTTGAACCTGAGAATGTCCTAGGTTTTCTTGACTTCAATCCGTAGTGCTGAATAATTTGGCTTTAATTGGTTTCATCGTTTTGTTTTGTTTTGTTTTTTCTATCCTAAACATCTTGACTATTCTAAATCTAAAACTGGCTTTTTTTAAAGCTACAATTCTAGTCAAACTACATTTGACACCCACAGAGAGTATCCAGAGATCCAAAAAATACTGAACTTTAATTTTTTGGCTAGCTGATAGTCTTGATAATACATATAAACACAGGATTTTCTTCAAGCAAGACCTTGTAATGGAATCACCTTGACTTTAGCATTGCTCTTAAGATAAATAGGATAAGCATACATTCTTAACTTGATTAAAAAGACCTTTCATGATTTGTCTTCTGTATTCTTCTCCTCAAATTACCTGTTCCCCCTCCCTATCTCAAACCCTCTTCCTCATTCAGTGATCCAATCACATTGGCCATCCTAGTTGTCCTGGTTATCAAATATACTATATAATCCCTGCCAGTGGGTGGTATGTTGTTGAAGGCATCCCTCATTAAAATTTCTTAAACAAATTTCAAGTTCAATATTAATAGTTTAATTTTCTTTTTTTTTTTTTTAATTTTAGATATACGTAGAGAGAGCACAAGCAGGGCAGGGAGTGGTGGGCAAAGCAAGAGAGAGAAGTTCAAGCAGGCTCCATGCTGAGCAGGATCCCATGACCCTGGGATCATGACCTGAGCCAAAACCAAGAGTCGGACACTCAACCAACTGAGCCACCCAGGTGCCCCAGGATAATTTTCATTTTTAAAAGATATAAATATTTTTAAAAGATTTTTTTATATTTAATACTTAAGAACTCACTCAAGATATCTAGTTTTACATATCAGAGATCAAATTTTACAATAATGATACTTTGGTTGCTTATGGAAAAAGGAAATATTCATTTCTTACCATTGGATCACATGAAGGTGTGTGCATCTCAGCAAGTATGTTTTTGAAGTCTTCGTTGGAAACAAATCCTTGGAAACTCTGAGGTATGAAAGAGGATGCTGACTCATTTTCGTCAATCAGATCTTTATATGCCTTTGTTTGAGGTCGAGCTGAACCTTTTAGTATTATATAAAATCCATCATTTCCAACCACTGAAACAAAACAAAACCAAAAAAGATATACTGTTGACTTTATTTCCCAGGTTCTTTGATATAGACATGACCACATCATATTACACTTGCATTGCTTTTAGTAGATTTCTTCTATTCAATGAGGACTCTAACATAGCACTTAGATATTCACAAATAATTTACTCAAATAAAAAAGAATAGCAAAGACATGTTTCCACATCTGGAGAATTTTTTTCTGACAATTACAATAATCAATCCTCATGGAACTGATAGATTCTGGAAAAAGAAACTTGAAAGCATATTACAGTTAATGGGTTTAAGACATTTTGAGAAAAATAGGATCAGAAAACTCCTTGAACTCTTTAAAATGTTACCTCCTCCTCAAAAATGCCATTTTGCCTATTTTATATAAGTAAGAATATATATCTATTATTAATTTTTGTCTTTTCTTTGGACATGATGATGATTGTTCATAGAAGCTAGTTTGGAGATGCAGATCATTAATAGGAGGAAGAGTTTTTTCCAGTATTTCTCATACTTCACAATTTAACTCTCCACAATCGCTCCTCTAATTCCAGTTTCTAAAGTTTAACTATGTTCCTGTGTAAGTTTGGTTGGTTTATTCAGTTGTGAGCATTTTGGATACAACTTAAATCCATTCTAGTTCTTCTGAAACCTGACCTTTTGAAGAAACAGGACCTGGGAACCAGATGATGTCATTTTCCAAATGTTTACATTACTTTTTAGGATTGAAGCAAATTATTCAAGTGCTGTGAAAAGAGATTTTTCTTAAATTTTTCTTATTATTTTGCTATAAATAGAAACTTTACAAATTGATTTTTAGGGGCAATTTTTTTTAATGTCTAAGCGATGCCAACTGCTTGCCTTTTCTGCTTTTTTCTAAATAAGTGCTTTATTAGTGGGGCTTTCTTGGTTACCATCTGTATACAATGACGACAGGATAGTGATTTTCAGTCTTCTTTAAAGCAAGGGTTGTTTTGCCTGAATACTTGAGCTTAAAATAGATGTCTTTCTGGATAGCACAATATCACTTGTCACTAAACATCTAATCCATGTGGTGAAAGCATTGCAAACACATTGCTTTTAAATAGCTGTCAGGTGAGCTGTATGGAACTACATTGTAGAAAGTACACTGTAAAGGGAAAGACAATAAAATGTTGTAAGAGTGGTAATGATTTTGATCAGTTACATAGGGGGAAAGGCAGTTGGGTAAAGCTGTTTTCCAATAAATACATTTGTATTTTGTTTTTGTATAGACTTAACTGGCAATTCTTAGCATAGAATAAAAATTGTAGAAAGAGGTACATTTTATGAAATAATTTTGTTCCAAAGGCTGCTAATTGCCTACCCAATATTAATATGCTCCTTTTTCTTTACCACCAAACCACAATTTTATTGAGTGCTACATACGCGCTTAAAAATTACGTTTTGCAGATATTCTTATATGCATCGCCCTGTGACATGATTCTAATTAATAAAACACTGGGAGAATTTTTGCTTTCCAAACGTGCATGCTACTCCTTCTTCCCGGATACCTAGAACAAAGTTATGATGTTGGAGCTGGAGAAGCATCTTGCAACTAAAAGGAAAAGGCAAGGAGAATCTCAGGAAATTCACCTTTAAATACGTCTTGTGACTTCGCATTATGTAACCTAAATAAATCCTAAACTTTTGTAAACTAGTGTCCTTTAGTTCTCTATTACTCACAGCTGAAAACAGTTTCTGTGAATATTGTACTTTCACTTAACTCTAACCATAAAATATGTTTGTTTTACTGATGAATGTAACTCTTCTGTTTCTCTGAAGAAAACCTTCCTTTTCCTTCAGGCTTTGGCCCAGTGACAGTGAACTTGAACAATTAATCTCTACTTACAATGCATTAGTTTTCACAATTACATTTTTTAAATATCTGTAATATTAAGGAGCCCCTTAAGGAGTTAAACTAATTAGAGGGGGAGTAGACTTTGAGATTCATGGAAAATATTTTAGTCAGAAAAGATTTCATCAGTCCTCAAATTATACTCACCAAAAGAATAAGTCAAATTACTCTATTCTGGAAGGTGCTAACTCCACTTATATATAAAGATGACAGTTGCATTTGAAATGGTAAAGAGAGGACTATTTTTTACATAGATACCATGATTTTATTAGTAGTAATAGGTAGATACCATTTTAAATGATTCATTATATATTGATGATTCCTTCTTTCCAAATAAAGTACTACAAATGTATCAAGTGCTGGTCTAGGAGGCAAGGGGAGGGCCTAAGATTTGATCCTAGTGTTGCATTCATTCTGAATCTGGGAGAGTCAACATGTTCTTCAACTTCCAGTTCAAACCCTGTCATGCCAAATCGATTTATCTACATGTGTCAAAATTTTCTGTATTGTACATAATAAATTTTTATGTGGCAGTTACCATTGATTGAGTTTAAATAAACTATAAATTTCAAAACTGATATAAATAACTAAATTTTACCAATGAGAAGATTATTTTAAAAATTTTTGGCCAACATGAATTAATAAACTTTTAGAGATACAGATGAAAAAGACTTAATTATAATATTTGAATTAGTGAATAATACTTAAAATCTCATATTAAACAATATTAATTTGGAAATACTTCACTTAATATAAAGTTCATAAACTATTTTATTTAAACATGTTACATAAATCTATGTCCTTAGTTTCCTCATAATCACTTGAATCATTTCTCCATTCATCTAAAACAGTTCTCGGAAAAATTATCTTTACTACAATTGGTTTGGGATACAGTATATTTTGTATCTTTATGTAATTAAATTCTTGGAAATATTTTCCCAAGCTACAAGTACTATAATTATTTTCCTGACATTGACAAGTGTTTTTTTAGCTGTTTAAACTTCATAAAATAATTGTTCAATTTACTGCTAAAAATATTTTTTCCAAAATTAAAAAAATACAGAAAAAGTACAAGGAAAAAATAAGAATCTCCAATACTTATAAAAACCAGAATTTTTATAAGTGCATTTATTTTGAAACAGCGAGAGAGAGGTGCCTGGGTGGCTCAGTCAGTTAAGCATGTGACTTCAGCTCAGGTCATGATCAGCTGACTTCAGCTCAGGCTCCTGAGTTCAAGCCCCACTTTGGACTCTGCACTGACAGCTCAGAGCCGGCTTCAGATTCTCTGTCTCCTTCTATCTGTCTTTCTCCCCTGCTTACATGTTCTCTCTCTCAAAAATAAATAAATAAACATTTTAAAAAGAGAAAATGCCAGCATTCAAACATACTTTAGGAAATTTATATTAAAAAAAGAAACAGAGAAAGAGAGAAAGATGAGGGGTGGAGTAAGAGACAGAGAGAGACAGAGAAATCAGAATAATTTAAAGACTGAAAAAATCAAATATTGACATGGATGTGAAGTAAATGGAATTCTCATACATTGTTGGTGGGAGTGTAAAGTTGTACAATTGCTTTGTAAAAATGTCTGGCAGTTTCTAATGCAATGAAACATACATCTAACCTGTGTTTCAGTAATACAGCTCTACGTGTTTACTCAGAGGAAACAAAAGTAGATGTCCAAAAGAGGACTTGTACAAGAATGTTACTAGCAACATTAGCATAATGGATAAAAGAACTAAAAGCTGGAAACAGCTTAGGTATCCAACCAGAAGAAAATATATAAAAAAAATCTCTGGTATATACATGCAATGGAATACTACTCAGCCATAAAAATGAATGAACAATTGATTCATGTGACATGAATGAATCTCAAAAATATTATGTTGATTGAAAGAAGGCTTTCATAAAGAGTACATATCATTTGATTTTGTTAGAGTTCTAAAAGTTTCACACAAGATAGATTTATACTGAAAGAAAGAACAAGAAAGAAAGGAAGGAAGGAAGAAAGGGAGGGAGGGAGGAAGGAAGGGAGGGAGGGAGGGAGGAAGGAAGGAAGGTAGGTGAGAAAGACAGAAAAGAGCAGTTGCCTCTGGTGGGTGGGCCAGAGATTGGCAAGAAATATGGGAAGAACTTTCTGAGGGAATGGTAAAGTTCTATATCTTGATAGAGGTTTGGATTAGAGTAATTGTCAAAACTCATCAAGTGACACACTTAAGGTATGTGTGTATATATATATATATGCACATCATTATATGTAAATTTTACCTTAAAAAAATAAAGGACTGGAAAGAAATATTGAATTCCAGGTAAACACTGATGTGTTTAGAAGTGAAATGTCATTCTATGGTATGTTAATAGAATGGATATTATGCAGATGTAGAGTGGGGGAAAACTGTAGGAAAAAATGTGCAATTACAAGATGATAAACATTTTTTATTACTTTCTTTGTCCACTGTTCTGAACGTATTACATATATTAATGCTTTTTATCCTCTTAGCGATCCTATGAGTCAGGTATTAGGATTGCTCCAATATCACAACTGTGGAAACAGAAGTCACTGAGCTACTAAAAATCCAGCCCTACCTCAAAGAACCAGTAGTGGTAGAGTCAGTATTTAAACACAACAAATACTATGACAACCTACATAAGTCAGCATCAGCACCTTCTCCCTGTCTGCTGCCCTGCTCTCTTTGTCTCAGTATATGTTTTACAGAACTATGGTTTCAATTGTGGTAAAGTAAGACTACATGTGTGACCTACACAGATGTCGTGTTTCATTTTAAGTAAAAAAAGCACATTTTAAAGTAATATATACTAGTTTAAAATGTTAACAAATAAAAGTCAATATACGTATACCTATAAGTACATATTTATGGTATAAACACTATATAACAAAAACAAATCTAGAAAGAGATTTGGTAGTATACTAATATTATAACTAATTGTTCACAAGAAAATGGAGAGTAATTTAAATGTAGATCATGGAAAAGGACATTGTTAATTATTGAGCAAAATAATAGTGCTTGATTAGGATTGAAACTATACCTGTCCTTAGATTTTCTCCATATGGTTAATATTCTTAGATCTTAATAGTGGGTTGACTGGCTATTCCAAAAAAAAGGGCTTGTTAAAAAACAACCTTTCTATCTAGAGTTCCAAAATCTAGAAACATAGCTCTTTCTGTTATCCAAACACACTAAATTTGTCACGAAGAGCAAGTATCACATATTGAGCATCAAATATTTGCCATGCCTATGTTAGGTGCTTTAACGAATTTTTTAATAATCCAAATGTCATACATCATAGTACATTTTTCAGATGAAGAAATTAAGGCTCAGAATCATTAAGTAAATTCTTAAAAATCACAAATCATTTTAACTTCTGTAGGCTTTCAAATATGTTCCAACATCTGAAGGATACACACAACACATACAAACCCACAAAAACACATACATTTACATATATAGGAGTATTGTGCATGTATGCAGTATATTATATGTATAGTTATGCAGTATGATATTGTGTATAAGCACACATATTAAATAAAATGTATGCATATGTGTATATATAAAAATATAATTATAGGAAATATATAGAGACATATACACAGAAGTTACTTTCAGTGATTTTATAAAAAATCTCAGGATTAAACTACTTACTGCTTTGTTACAAAGTTAAGTAAGAAGTTGAGCCTCAATTATTTCCTGAAATTAATGTAACGAATTTTACTTTTCCTTATTTATTAATCTACCAAAATTAGTTTGGTAAAGATTAAAAATAAAAGAATTTAGAAGAACTTTCAGAAATATATGCAGAGTCAGATAAACTTTGGGGTGACTTCATACAAAAATTTTGGAAGAAAAAGAAAATCCTCAAACAAAAAATAACATAAATTGAATTGAAAATGAATCAAAAAAGTATGGACTATAACACAATTAACAGGAAATTCTCAGAATTCATGTAACATCTGAAATTGATCCTCTAATATATAGAAAAATGATGTAAACACAATAAAAAAGGTTTAGAGAAAAAAATTACAATAGAGTTAAGCTTTCAAAGAACAATCGAAATATTAATTAAAAATCACAAAGTGGTGGGGCACTTGGGTGGCTCAGTCGGTTGAGCATCTGACTTTGGCTCAGGTCATGATCTCAATGGTTTCATGGGCTTGAGCCCCATATCAGACTCTTGCTGATGGCTTAGAACCTGGTACCTGCTTCAGATTCTGTCTCCTTCTCTCTCTGCCCCTCCCCTACTCACACTCTGTCTCTGTTTCTGTTTCTCTCAAAAATAAAGAAACATTAAAATTTTTTTAACAAAAAAATAAATAAATCACAAAGTGGTGTTAAACTTATGAATTGTGACAAAAATATATTTATTAATAATGTAAGATAAATATAAGCATTTGAAATTCCTAAGCAATGAGAAGGAACATATAAGATAGGTTTCTTATTCAAATTTTCTAAGTACACAAAATTATTTTATATAAATTTTTGAAAAACACAGAATACTCCAAGCATCTAAGAAAAATTTGACTGTAAGAATTAAAACAATATAGATTAAAATGGCATTAAATCTTGATTCTCAGACTTTGCAAAAGTAAAAGAATTCAATAAAATCAAGTTGGTTAAGAATCAATTTCAGGGGCTCTTGGGTGACTCAGTCTGAGTTGGTTTCAGCTCAGGTCACCATCTCATGGTTTGTGAGATTAAGCCCCAAGTACAGAGCCTGACTGGGATTCTCTCTCTCCCTCTCTCTCTGCCCCCTCACCCCCACTCACTCTCATGTGCTCTTTATCTCTCAAAAATAAATAAAAATTTTTAATCCTTAAAAAAAAGAATAAGTTTCCTAAAATTATTTATCTAGTCAAACTTCATGACATGAAAAGGCAAAAAAGAATTTTTATAAGGACTTGAAAAAATTTCCTAGTGGAGGACCTCATATTTAAAAATATCTTTTAACCACACTTGAATTAGGTGAACAAAAGGCATTCAAAAGGAATTGAGAATACTAATAAGGGAAAGTTTACTCATTTTGTAGCGACTTTTCAAAAGTTTGAATGCCACATATAAAGTTTGATTAAAGCAAACATGTTTGCGATTTCAGGGCTAAGGATCTCCCCCTCACTGGTTCAACTAAAATCAACCATTCTAAAGGGATTTACATGTTTCAAAGAGGTATAATTGGATGAATAAAGTCATGTTGTCACCTGGCTAATTCTTACTTGGCCTATAAAATTGAGTTTAAGTGTTATCTATATACCAGGGAAGGTTTTCCTGATTAATGCCCCTCGTCTGTGATCTTTCTTCACAGAATTTCTGTCATGACACTCTGCATGTTCCATATCACCAATAGATTCTAGCCTTTTGGAGAAGGATCTCTGACATTTTTTTGTGTCCCTCCAGCCCATAGCACATTGCCTATATTATTTTAGACATTTAGCAAATACTTGAATGAGTGAAAGCTTAGTTAATGGTCCTTATTATATTTCTCTCCAAAGCATCTAATAAAACCTTTGGGGACTAACTCATTTTTTTTCCCTTAGAATTCTGCGTTTGGGAAATAAAATAACTCTCCTTGATTGCCCCTTTTTTTCTCAGCCCATTAGATGGGAGTTTAGGAAAATTTCAGAAAGTTATGTGAAGTTTAAGCCAGGTGGCTTAATTCATGGTATCCTCATTATAAGTTCTAAGTGGTCCCAGAGATAATATAACAAAGGCAATGAATAACCTTTTCACAACTTTTACTATATTAAGGTATCTTTGGACATGAAATTTTTCTCTTTGGGGCAATTTTTCCACCCATAAGGTGCCAGGAGAAGTTATTTCAAGCACATGTCTCATAACCTTTTTTTAAATATTGCTATAACTTATGGAAGATGATCTATAAGTAAAACTGGATATTTAGTTTAAGATTAAAAAAAAACTCAAATAAATATAGAGCTAACTAGAAGGGGTGAAAAGAAATTTATTTCATTTTATTTTGGGCAAAGACCCTCCATTGGAATAGTATCAATACTGACATTCCAGTCAAATATTGTAGAGATTTCATAAAAGGAGAATTTATGTTTATAAATTATTGGTGATTGTTTTTAATAACCTTAAAACTTATTATTTCTTAATATTTTTACTTAGTTCTCACAAAAAAAAGGACTAAGAAAATTCGATATTTCAAATTGCTTGTTCATATCTATAACATGTATGTTAAGAACAAGGCCTCTGATTTTTTTCAGTAAAATATTTCATTCATTTATTTAGACTCTACCTTGTTATCTAAAAGGAATTATAAGTAAGCTTATAAAAATGTATACATTATTGTTTTAAAAATCAGTGAAGAAATAGAATGAAGGAAAATTGAGTAAGAAAAAAACAGATAGAGGCAGGAATAAATTAAATTACAAAACAAACTCTGTAAAAACCTATAAATTTGCAAGGAGATAATGGAGCATTTTTTTCCATTTTCCTTACTTTAAAAAATTTTTAATATAATCAGTTATCTGATTTAGCAACCACAAGAGATTTTTTTTAATGACTTGACTGGAAGTCTCAATACCACTGAATATATTTCTCCCAAGAGTTCTCAAAAAAGCAAGCAATGTAGTGCAAACACATATATATTTTTCATAAAACACATTATTTAAAATATCTTGTACCAGGGTATAACAGACTATTTCTAAGGATTTAGAAATCACTTCTATATGGGAAGATCAAAAGGATGGCATCTGGGTATATGACTATTGGATTCACTGGTATAATCCAAAGGTAAGTATTACTTTATCTGAAAGAATGAGTGAGTGACATCTATTTTCAGACTATCAATGAACAAAAATTATTGTGAATCAGTACTGTGTATTCAAGATTGCATTGGTTGGAAATTACCTGCACTACTGATTATTGCATATATTAACTTATCAAATATTTATTGAGTGGTTATGTTGTCCCAGCACTGAAGGTTAGGCCATATTTCAGATTACGAACATAAGTGTGTTAGAGTCAACTCTTGTTGGGTGAGGTGAGAAGAAAAAATAGCTTTAGAAAGCTGAAGAATTTGAGGTTAAGTCATGCCTGAAGAAAGTGTTATAGTATCTATGCCTAGAAGTTTGCAGGTAGTAAATTAAGAATATTTTTACCTCTAAAAATAAACAGAAGCACCTACAACACACAAAAAATGTGTTTTTCCTGACCTCAAATTACATAAAGTAGTTATCAAAAGCTTTCTGGTCTATTAAAACAAAGAAAAAAATCTCAGTAAAGATTTAAAAAAAAATATCTACTCTTAAGAAATATAACTTTCAGGTGGATTCTCCACTATTTTCTGGATTAAGATACACCCCTGGATAACAAGATGAAGTTTTGGTTCATGGTTGTTAATAAAAGCCAGTTAATCTTGAAAAAAAAATCCATATAAATAATAAGTTGAGCTTTAGAAATAATGGCTTACCCAAAGCCATTATTTCTAATAATAATTAAATATCATGAAGTTTGTACATAGGGATTCAAAATATGTTTTTTGGAAAATTTCACTGTGATTCCTAATATTAAGCTATACCACATTTTAATACTAAATTTGTAAATTTTAGTAAATTTTTAAAGTTCGTGGGAAAAACTTTGTGGATACAAAACTGATGATTTGACTAATTTCCTCTACAAAATACCAAATTTGGGGCCAATACATCATTTAAATAACTTTTATTATTTTACATGTTCTAACTTCTGACTTATGATAACTAAACACCATTATCTTCCCTAAGATCACATTTTTCAATGTTCTATCTTGTTTTAAAATAAACAGTTCTATATATTTTCCTTTACCACTAAAAAACCATCTTAACCCTCTTATTAGTGTCACTTTTACAAAGTGTCACACTGTACTCTGAACATTTGAAAGATGAAATTTACATTAAACACTAAATCCAGGTGTCATGAAAAGGACATATCACATCAAGAACCATTCTTCTTTTGGTAGATAAGAGCATCACCATGCAGAGCTCTTCTCACACTAGAAAGGATCATAAAAGCAACATTGCTTTTTATGATCCATTATGTGAGCAAAGACATTCTAGATTATGCATAAAAGAAGTGTATCAGTTAATGCTACATATTGCTCCATGAACTTTTTGATGATATGCATTTAAAAACACTGTTTCTTGATATTGTAGATGTGCAGGAATTTAATTACCTAACGAATTATTTTATTTTATTTTATTTTATTTTATTTTATTTTATTTTATGTTTTTATTTTATGTTTTTATTTTATTTTATGTTATGTTATGTTATGTTTTATTGTATTTTATTTTATTTTATTTTATTTTATTTTATTTTATTTTATTTTATTTCATGTTTTATTTTTGCTTGAAGAGGCAGGAAAAGGCAAAAGAAAACAAAAGGTTGGCTTCAGATTCAAAGGCCCTTGTTTAACCCTTCACTAGAGTTGAACTAGTAAGGCTGAATTTCAGTCTTCAAACATAAGAAAGGGACAGTCCTACAAAGCTAAGATACATCTATCAAATGATTAAAAGTAGTTAAGGAATATACACATCATGAAACATTGTTACTCTAACATAAGATATTTTTTAAAAAGCTAATAGGAAGAAGTTTCTTTCTCCTATGGTAGTATTCCCCAGGTATGCTGCATAGAGCTGCTTCCTGAGGGGGGTAAGGAAAACACTGAGGTAACTTGTTTCAGCAATCATTTAGTGTCTATGTAGTATCCTGCAGGAAACATTCCATGCATGCTGGCATATTGAAGTCTTTGAACTTCCACAAATCTGTTTCCTCAGAAAACTAATTTCTGTTGGTTTGTTTTTTCTTTATATATTTAATGTTAAACATTTATTAAAGTTTATTGACCTCAACTTTCAGGGATCTCCAGGTGCTGGCATATATTAATGTATTAATGGTCTCCAATGGTTTCTGACTGCTTCAAAAAAAGTACTTTAAACAGTAGCTTATACAATGACTATTCAGCCATAGAAAGAATGAAGTACATGATACAATGTGGATGAACCACAAAAACATGTGAAGTGAAAGAAGGCAGACATGAAAGGTCACATATTGTATGATTCTGTGCATATGAATTTTCCAAAATAGGTAAATCCATTGAGATAAAAAACAGGCCAGTGGCTACCAGGGGCTAAGAAAAGGAGAATGGAAAATAACTGCTGTTGTGTTTTGGGTTTCATTTTGGGTTGGTGAAAATATCTTGGAACGAGATAGTAGTGATGGTTCCACAACATTTTGAATGTTCTAAATGCCACTGAATTGTACCCTTTAAAGTGATTAATCGGGGGCGCCTGGGTGGCTCAGTTGGTTAAGCGTCCGACTTGAGCTCAGGTCATGATCTCACAGTTCGTGAGTTCGAGCCCTGCCCCGCGTCGGGCTCTGTGCTGACAGCTCAGAGCCTGAAGCCTGCTTCACATTCTGTGTCTCCCTCTCTCTCTGCCCCTTCCCTGCTCATGCTGTGTCTCTCTCTGTCTCAAAAATAAATAAACATTAAAAAAAATTAAAAAAAAATAATGTGATTAATCATTAATATTATGTGAATTTTACCTCAGGTTTTAAAGACTTTATTGAGATAAAATTCAAATTCCATGAAACTCACTCTTTTTAAATGTATAATTCAGTGTTTTTTTTCTTTCCTTTTTGTTGTTTTTGTATATTCAAAGAGACATACATTCAGCATCACACACTAATGTTAGAATATTTTCATCATCCTCAAAAGAAACTCATGCCTCATGCCCCATTCCCCAAGTTTCTGTCAACTACTAATTCTTGTCTCAAATGAATTTTCCTATTCCAGAAATTTCGTATCAGTGAAATTATAAATATCTATTGTTTTTAACTAGCTTCTTTCATTTAGCAAAATGTTTTCAAGATCCATTCAGATAGTGGCATGTATCAGTACTTCATTCTTTTGTATTGCCAAATACAAATAGAATCCTCATTCTATTATGAGGATATAGCATATTTAAAAAAAAATCCATTTATCTTTTGATGGAAATTTGGGCTGTTTCCATTTTGGGGCTATTGTGAATAAATCTACTATGAACATTTGTGTACAAGCTTCAAATAAGTGTATGTTTTCATAATATCTGGTATATCTAAGAGCAGAATTGCTGGATCAAATGATAACTTTCTGTTTAACATTTGAAGAGCTGTCAGAATGTTTTCCAAAGTGGCTTCACCATTTTATAATCCCATCAGAAATGTATGAGACTTTCAATTTGTCTACATCCTCAACATTTATTATTGTTTATTTTTTATATTTAAACCATACTACTAGGTATGGAGTGGTATATAATTGTGGTTTTGATATACAATCCTCTAATGACTAATGATATTGGGCATTTTAATGTGCTCTTTGGCCATTTGTTTATCTTCTTTTGAAATGTAACTGTTCAGATAGTTTGTTCATTTTTCAATTGAGTTAATTGGCTTTTTATTATTGAGTTGTAAGAGTTCTTCATAATCTGGATGAGTCTCTTATCAGATATTTGATTTGCAAAAACTTTCTCCCATTGCAAGGGTTGCATTGTCACTTTTTTGATTGTGCTTTTGAAGTCCAAAATTTTATAAAGTCCACATTATCTAATTTCTCTTTGGTCACTTGTGCTTTCCGTGTCATGTTTACGGAAGCATAGCTTAACCCATGGCCACCAAGATTAATTTGTAAATTCTCTTTTAAGAATTCTATAGTTTTGTTCTTACATTTAGGTCTTTGATCCATTTTAGATTAGTAATTATATATGGTATGAGTTAAAGGTCTGACTTCATTCTTTAGCATGTGAATGGATATCCAGTTGTGCCAGCACCATTTGTTGAAAAAATGATCTTTTCCACAACTGAATTTTCTTAACACCCTTGTTGCAAATCAATTGACCATGAAATTAAAGCTTTATATCTGCACTTCAATTTATTCCATTAGTCTCTATATCTATTTTGTGGCAGTTTTACACTGCCTTGAAACTGTAGGTTTGTAGTAAGTTTCAGAATCAGATGTGTGTGTCCTCCAACTTTGTTGTTTGTTTCCAAAAAAAGTTGTTTCTTTTCTGGGCCCTCTAAATTTCCATATGAATTTTAGAATCAGCTTACCAACCCCTACAAAAAGACAGCTGGTATTAGAGATTGTGTTAAATCTGTATAACAATTTAGGAGTATTACCATATAAACAAAATTAGGTCTTTCGATCTATGAACACTGAGATATTTCTATTTATTTACACTTTTTCGTTAAATCTATTCCTAAATAGGTTATGTTTTTGAGGCTACTGTAAACGGAATTGCTTTCTTAATTTATTTTCAGATTATTTGTTGCTTGTGGTATTAATGCTCCTTTAAATATTTGGTAGACTTCAACATGAAGCCATCTGGATCTGGGCTTTTCTTTGTGGGAATATTTTTTAAATTACTAATTAAATATATTTATTTGATATAGATCTATTCAGATAGCCTATCTCTTCTTGAACCAGTTTTGATAGTTTGTATCTTTCTGGAAATTTGTTCATTATATCTAAGGTATATAATTTTTTGGCATATAGTTATTGTGTATTCCCTTATAATCTTTATTTTTATAAGGTCAATGGTGATGTTCACACTTTCATTGCTGATTTTAGTAATTTGAATGTTCTCTCCTTTTTCTTAATAAATATAGGTAAATGTTTTTTTTATTCTTTGCAAAAAACATAGTTTTGGTTTTGATTTGCTGTATTATTTTTATATTCTCTATTCCATTTATGATCATCATAATATTTAATATCTCTTTTCTCCTCTGCTTGTTTGGGGATTAGTTGACTTGTTTTTGCTTTTGTTTGTTTGTTTTAATACATAGCCTCTATGAATGGGCTTATTCCTGGAAGCCAAGAGACAGATCAAATTGTGACAAATCTCTTGGATGGAACTTTGAAGAGGGATCCAAACCTATTCCGCCACCTTCAGTGGATGTTGCTGATTTTCATGGCGACCATAATTGCAAGGCTGCTGCTGTTCAGGTTACTGCAGAACTAAGTTATAGTGTGATGGGAAGAGGGCAAGTCAAAATGCTGTAAAACTCACTCTTCTTACCAAGATTCCACCATTGTCCTTGAATAAATGTATCTTGGATTGTTGTAGATCTTTTTCAGAATTCTGAAAATTTGATAATGACCGTTTTGCCAATATTTTCTGTGCATTTATGGATTTCTGGAAGTCCTTACCATGCCATTTCAAAAGGGCTTCTCTGGTTTATTTTTACAGCTGTTTCTTTTAACGTCCATTATCTGCAGCTGAACTCTATGAATACTCTTTAGGAAATGTCATCCTAAAACACTGAAGAAAGTGTTACTTTCAAAAGTCTTATTGCCTTTCAAATATTAAATTAATAGTATCATTTTTTCAATTCTTATTTTGCATGTTAACATAGCAAGGCATCTTATGTGTTATCTGACCATTCTGCCTGTATTATCTTGTCTAGCTTAACTTAATATCTCTCTATCTCTAGTTTGTCTTTTATAAAATAAGGATTATAACATACACGTCATAGGGTTTTGAAAGTATTAAGGACATAGTACTTATAAATAATTTACAATAGTGTCAGATCAATAAATATTATATAAAATATATAATTATTTTGTGAAAAATGATGTTGGTGTACTGATAGGGATTGCATTAAACCTACAGATTGCTTTGGGTAATATAGACATTTTAACAATATTTTTTCTTCCAATCCATGAGCATGGAATGTCTTTCTATTTCTTTGTGTCGTCTTCAATTTTTTACATCAGTGTTTTATAGTTTTCAGACTACCATTCCTTCACCTCTTTGGTTAAGTTTATTTGTAGGTTTTTTATTGTTTTTGGTGCAATTGTAAATGGGATAGTTTTCTTAACTTCAATTCCTGCTGCTTCATTTTTAGTATATACAAATGAAACAGATTTCGGTACCTTGATTTTGTATCCTGTATTTTTACTGAATTTGTGTATCAGTTCTAGCAGTTTTTTGATGGAATCATTAGGGTTTCCTTTATAGTATTATGTCATTTGCAAATAGTGAGAGTTTTACTTCTTCCATGCGAATTTGGATGCTTTTTAGTTCTTTTTGTTTTCTAATTGCTGTGGCCAAGACTTCCAATGGTAGGTTGAATTTTTAAAAGGGGTGAGAGTAGACATCCTTGTCTTGCTCCAGACCTTATGGGAAAAGCTCTCAGTTTTGCACCATTGAGTATAATGTTGGGGGTAGGTTTTTCATATAAGACCTTTATTATGTTGATATATGTTCCCTCTAGACCTACATTGCAGAGAGTTTTTATCATGAATCGGTGTTGTACTTTGTCAAATACTTTTTCTACATCTATTGAGATGCTCATGTGGTTTGTTACCATTTCTCTTACTGATGTGACTATCACATTAATTGTTTTACGAATATGAACCACCTTGCATCCCAGGAATGAATCCCATTTATTCACGGTGAATGATTTTTTTAATGTATAGTTAAATTCACTTTGCTACTATTTTGTTGAGGATTTTGCATCTATATACTTCTCTTTTTTTGTGGTGTCTTTATCTGGTTTTGGTATCAGGGTGATACTGGCCTCATAGATTGAATTTGGAAGTTTTCCTTCTCTTCTATTTTTTTGGATTAGTTTGAGAATAATGGGTATTAATGCTTCTTCAAATGTTTGGTAGAATTCACCTGGGAAGCCATCTGGTACTGGACTTTTTTTTTTTTAACTGATACAATTTCATTGCTGGTAATGGGTCTGTTCAAATTTTCTATTTCTTCTTACTTCAGTTTTGGTAGTTTATGTTTCCAGGAATTTATCCATTTCTTCTAAGTTGTTGAACTTGTTGGCATATAGGTTTTCATATTCTACTACAATTGTTTGTATTTCTGTGGCATTGATTGTTTTTTCTCCTCTTTCATGAGTGATTTTGTTTATTTGAGTCCTCTTTCTCTCTCTCTTTTTTTTTTTTTTTAATGAGTCTGGTTAGAGGCTTATCAATTTCTCCAAAGAAGACATACAGAAGACCAACAACCATATGAAAAGATGCTCAACATCGCTTATCATTAGGGAAATACAAACCAAAACTACAATGAGATATCACCTCACATTTGTCAGAATCGCTTCACAAAACAAAACAAACAAAAAATACCAGAAACAGCAAGTGTTGGTGAGGAGAAGAAGGAACAATCTTCCACTGTTGGTAGGAAGGAGACTGGTATAGCCACCGTGGAAAACAGTGTATGGAAGTTCCTCAAAAAATTAAAGTAGAACTACCCTATGATCTAGTAATTGCACTATTAATTGCATTAATCCAAAGAGATACAAGAACTCCTATGTTTATTGCAGCATTATTTGCAATAGCCAAACTATGAAACCAACCTAACCATCCAGTTATAGATGAATAAAGAAGATTAGCATATATACACAATGGAATATTATTCATCCATAAAAAGATGAAATCTTGTCATTTGGAACAATATGGATAGAGCTTGAAAGTATAATACTACATGAGATAAGTCAGTCAGAGAAAGACAAATACCATATGATATCACTCATAATGGAATTTAAGAAACAAAACAAATGAGCAAAGGAAAAAAAAGAGAGAGAGACATACCAAGAAACAGACTCTTAACTATAGAGAACAAACTGATGGTTTAGAGAGGGTAGGTAGGTGGGAGGATGGGTTTTTAAATGGTGATGGGGATTAAGGAGTGCACTTTTGTAATAAGCACTAGGTGATGTTAGGAATTATTGAATCACAATTATGGAATTGTTGAATGTAACTCTGTATGTCAACTAACTGGAATTAAAATAAAAACTTAAAAATTTTTAAATAAAAAAATAAAATAAAATATGTAATTATTATCATCATTAAAAATTTTTTTTCCGTGGCACCTGGGTGGCTCAGTCAGTTGACCGTCCGACTGAGGCTCAGGTCATGATCTCCTGGCTCGTGAGTTCAAGCCCTGACTCAGACTCTGTGCTGACAGCTCAGACTGGAGCCTGCTTCAGATTCTGTGTCCCCCTCTTTCTCCGCTCCACCCCTGCTTGTGCTCTGTCTCTCTCTGTCTTCCAAAAATGAACAAACATCAAAAAAATTTTTAATTTTTTCCAATTTCTAGCCCTTCTCTAATCCTGTGCTTTATTTTTTTTCATAGACTGTATTTCCTGAAGTTATATTATGTGTTAATTTTATATTTATTTTCTTTTTTCCCACATTAGAAAATAAGTTCCAGTGACAGTCACTAGCACATATCAAACACACAATACATGTTGTTAAATAATATACAGTTATCAATAATATAAACATAAATTTACTTATTTATGTTTATATTATTATATGAAATGGAAGCCAGTTCTATGCCGTTTTCCTTCCTAAGCATTTAGCACAATACCACATTGGGGTTTTTGCACATATAACAAAAGTACATAAAAAACTTTATTTAAAAACAACTCCCCATAATTTGGCAATGCTGTCATCTCTTCTGAAATATGCCAATCCAAAAATTAGCCTAGAGAGGTTGAAAAATATTAGTTCTATTCTGACTATTATCTAAATAAAATCAGATAGGTTAAAAAAACTATCAATTTCTAGATACTGAGTAGTGCAATTATATAAAGCAAAAAAAAAGTAGTTTCTTATTAGTTGAAAATATTCCAATAACAGAAATGGAGGAAATTATGCACATATGGCTGGTATTGCTTACTAATACTCCTGTACCAACTGTTCAGAGTAGGTATTTATTGTGCTTAGGTAGCACCTGTTCTGATTTCTGATCAGATGTTGAATACTTTTTTTTTCTAATGTTTATTTATTTTTGAGAGAGACGGAGACAGAATGCGAGTGGGTGAGGGGTAGAGAGAGAGGGAGATGCAAAATCCGAAGCTGGCTCCAGGCTCTGAGCGGTCAGCACAGAGCCCGACGCGGGGCTCAAACTCACAAACCACGAGATCATGACCTGAGCGGAAGTCGGAGGTTCAACTGACTGAGCCACCCAGGCACCCCAGGTGTTGAATACTTTTAACATTATCTCTTGTTATAAGTTTCACTGTTTAAGAAAGTAAGAATCAATGGCAATATTAGAGAAATAAATATCAAGGTAAAGGGTCTTCGGTATTGCCATGTGATTGAAGGGCTTTTTTGTTTCTGTTGTATTAATTTTCTCACAACCATCTCTTGGATGGGGAAAGACAGAAATGGAACTGGGTCCTCAGAATGCAGATAAATACTGAAAAAAATTTCTGGCCAGATTTCAAGGACAAAACTTCATGAATCATAGGGAACTCCTTAGTTGCAGTGAAAGCACATCCATACTTTAGGATCAATGCATGTTCTTCAAGACCATGTTTGCCTTTAAGAGACTCTTAATCTTTATGGTAGAACTAAATATTTACCTATTTCTATTGTAAGAGCATATTATTTGAATTATGGTCAATTTACTTATGGAAAAGATGCCCACTAAATTTTCTATGAGAATTAGCTACTGTGTTTTTAGTTTTTAATTAATTTATTTTTAATTTATTTTTTAAGTTTTTTATTTACTTTTGAGAGAGAGAATGTGCACATAAGTGAGGGAAGGGCAGAGCAAGACAGGGACAGGATCCCAAGTGAGCTCTGTGCTGACAGTAGAGAACCTGATGCAGGGCTTGAACTCATGAACTGTGAGACTGTGACCTCAGCTGAAGTGGGATGCTTAACTGACTGAGCCACCCAGGTGCCCCATTACTGTGTTTTTATATGTTGTATGAAATTTAAATCACAACAGAAAAGAAAGTCTATGCAGGCTAAAAAAATGTTAAAATTTAGTAATATAAAAATATTTTTTATCATTAAAAACAAATACAAAAGTTTATTTAAGTGAAGAACTATGGTGTTTTTGAAATAACCTCATAAAAGGTGGAAATAAAATAAAATAAAGTGAAAGAAATAAAAGAGAAATAACACTGTTAAGACTTAACTGACTTCAAAAAGAAAACAGTAAAGATGATACAGATATAAAAGAAAAAATCCCTTATAATAATTATTTCATGGAAATGTATCAATGTTAATATAATTGTAGATAGTAATAAAATTTTGATCTAGGATCTAATTCCATGTTAGCCACTAAATTGAATTCTCAAGTAAGCTAATTTTCTCAGCTTTCGTGAGCTTTAGGTTGCCAATCATAAAAATGCCTGCTGCTCAGGCCATAATATAAGGGATCCAACGGAAAACTCTTGAAGTTACTTGAATTAAGTAACATATATAGATATAGATATAGATATAGATATAGATATAGATATAGATATAAATATAGATATAGATATATGTACATATATAGATATATATAGATATATATGGCATAAAGATTATTATACCTAGTGTATAGTTTATATAATTTTTATTACAGTAATATAGGTAATATCTAGATATAGTAATATTAATATAGTAAATAAGTAATAAGTAATCTCATAGTAATTATGTTTTAGTTCCATTTCACTTACACTAGAGACATATATGTATTATTCAGTACTTAAAATCAGTACTTAAATAATATTGTTATCCCTGTTAATATTTTATTGTTTAAGAAAACTGAATGAGAAGATGAGTGAGTAAATGGTGAGTTTAGGAAGCGGCTTTAAATAACAAAGCTCCAAAGAACCTTCCAGAAGAGAACAGAAGAGCAAACAGCTGTGTGGAATTGCAGGCGAGAAACCAAAGCCTCAGCCACAGATTGAAGTCAGCAGCCTGGTGACAAGGAGCTACTAGGAGGAACACTTTAAATAAGAGCAGAGGGGGTGAAAGACATACATGAATAAAGAAAAGGGAGTGAGAAAGACACTTTGTTGCACCTTTTTTAAAGTTGGATGAAGGAAGAGATTTACAAAGGTCAGATATTTAATGAATTGACTGCTTTCATAGTGAAACAGAACTGGCTGTCAGAATCAGATGTCTTAAAAACTCAAGAGAAGGATTTTGATACAGATATATGTAAAGACAAAGACTTATACATTTTTTAATAAAGTGTTTCAAAAAGCTCTATTGAAATATGAATTGAAAAACCTCATTAAATATAAAAGATCAAATTAAGTTGATAAGTGTTTGTCAAGGAATGGAAGTTCACATTTTAATAATCAATCACCCAAGTTATAAGAACCATCAGAATAGTTATTGTTTCCAGCTGTAATTTTAAAAACTTTTGAAAAAAACAAATATGTAGTTACAAACATTAACACAAGAATATAGACTTATTGTGAAAAATTCAATGCAAATATATATATAAAAGAAAACTTGTTTCCTTTCACTCCCTCAATTCTCCCCTCCACCATGGTAATGATTTTTAAAATGCCTATTTTTGGAGTGCTTTCTGGATCTACTTCTACGTATTTTTTATTATGAGTTTTTATATATGTATATATACAGATGTTTACATATCTATAACTTCAAGTTTTTCATAAATATGTGAAAATATGATCATATTATTTATATAATTCCACAATTATTCTATTTGTATCCACTGTTGTCAATACGTTTAGTAAGTTTTCATGTGTACATATACAGAGATCATTCTTCCTAACAACTGCCTAGGATTTCATTGGAAACATGTATCATAATGTAGTCTTCTATTCCATAGAAAAGATGTATCATAATGCAATCTGTCTTCTATTGGAAAACATCTAGGTTGTTTCCATATCTTTTTTTTACCATAACAAATATAATTTCAGGGATTTAGGGTAAAACAAATTAATTTTCAAATTACTGTCCTCAAGCTAATGCAAAGCAATTTTGAATGTTCTTTCTTGCCTTTCAAAATCATTTTATCCTTTGCAAAACTCCTATGATTTAATTTTCGCTGCTTGATGTCAGATTAAATGAAACTAATTATGAGAGATGGCCATTGGGGGAAAACTCTTGAAACATGTCAATACACATATAACATATTTCAATAGACACATGTTCTCCAAAATTAAACAGTTAGATTTTAAATGCCATGATCCCAGAAGAGACTCTGTATAAAAACAGTGGCATAATGGACAGAGAATGAGGTTAGCATTAAGGCTACAGTATGTTTGAAATTTAATTTTAATCAGAAATATTCTGCATGATATTTTGTGCCTTATGGTCCTCAACCAGAGAGAATAATAATAATTTCTTTTATTTGTTCCTATGAGGAATAAGTAAGGGATATCTCCTGACACAAAGAATGTATTAAATAAACTTAATTCTTCTTTTCTAATAGGTATTTGACAAATGCAGAAAATGGTGCTGAACTCTGTTGGGTTAGATGCGTATGTGACTTTGTGTGTGTGTACATTTGTATACCCCTCAAAAATCAAAATATAAAATACTTTTATTAATGCGTCCAATAAATCCTTGATAAAGGGACTAGAAATTTAAAATTGGGAAACCAAAATCTGTCCGGAGAGTTCTTTTTGCCCAATATCTGGGTCAGTATCTGGATAAGTCAAATAATTGCCATGGCCATTTACTGTCATAACTGAAAATAAATGAGAGATTGTAATCAAATGTGTATATCAATGAGTGGTTTTCAAAGTATGGTCCCCATACTAGCACTACCACCTGCAATATTACTGAAAAGACAATTAAGCTCCATCCCAAACCTACCAAACTGGAAACTTTAGAACTGAACACAGCAATATGAGTCCTCTGGGTGATTCTGATGCATACTCAAGGTGGAGAAAATACTAGCGTATATCTTTAAAACATGTACTAAAATGTGGAATGTTATTCATTTCACTATTTACAACTATAAACACAATACACCGAAACGGTACACTTTTAACATATCAAGTGAAAATATGAATAGTACAGAGAATTCAAAATAGTGACATACATTTTATGTTGCCAAATTTCCCTCCAGATTAGTCTGTTACCTGTGCTGCCTTTTACCCAGGTTTCAGAAATGACACTCCTACTAAGTGTTTTCAGATGCTCATCAGTTAGCTGAGAGGTCAAATCTGGAATTGTTTTCAGCATCTTCCACACAGTTCTGTGTTCATGCAATGTCCTGTAAATGGGCCTGAAAGTAACAACAACAAAAAGATTGCAAATTGAGAAAATGCAGCTTAAACACAAAGAAACAAACCAAAAAAAATTCTTGATTTTTGAGTTTTCAAATTTGTGTGTGTTTTTTTTTATTTAAGGCTTGCTTAAGGATACCTATGAAGATATTCTATTTTGTCTTGGTAATCAACTTCAGAATTTACTCTCCTTGCAACACTAAGATGCATAAGTTTCAGCCATGAAAGTTTAAACTTCAGGAAACTACATAATGCCTTTACCTTCTTTTTATAGACAACTCAGTGCCTTAATAGTAAGATTGTATCTTTTCTTATTAGTTGTCATAATAATTAAAACATCTTTGATATAGTAAAAAGATTGATTTTTTTTTACCCATTGTATACTTTTGATCCTTTCCAAGTACTATGAAAGTTAGAGCAAATGATGCTGCAATTTAACATTTGATAAATACTTTAACTGAAAAATGCATATGTAATTTTAAATAAAACACACTCATCATTTGATGGATGATATTTATTTGCTTCAATCATTAAACTCCCTCTTTATTAAATATAATACCATAATAAAGATACAAAATTAATGTTATCCTAAGTTCTCAAGAGACTCACCTATCATCCTACTGCTAAGTGCTCAGTATTTTTCAAGCAGTTTAAAAAACTCTATTGTGAAAAATCAGTTTGGTAATGGAATTTTGGATAAACTCAAATTTGCCAGAAACAGTTCCAATTTAGATGTGATGTCCAGTTGAGCCTCCTGATATGCATGTGTTTGTGTGTGCATTTTACTGGATGATAATATATATTGTGTTTTTTGTTGTAGGTTGTAGTAAAAAAGTTGGAAAAATACTAGTGTAGTGTAGTAGTTAGTCTTAAGACATATTCTTGAGAAAACTGGCTTCCTAGTTAACATCCTAGATAAAAGTGTGTATTTCAGATGCAGTAATAAATATTAGCATTAAAAATAGCATTAATATCACAGGCCAAAAAAAAGGCAAAACGATTGCTATATTAGTTGCTTGAAATAATTTGGAAGGCATACCAAGTGCCTCAGAAACCAGCTGTCTCACAGAAAGTAGTTGGAAAGAGCCCGGAAGTTACTGTTTTG
Organism: Panthera tigris; assembly: GCF_018350195.1. NCBI lineage: Eukaryota > Metazoa > Chordata > Mammalia > Carnivora > Felidae > Panthera > Panthera tigris. The sequence goes on along the minus strand of NC_056676.1, from coordinate 34,888,777 downwards.
TTTGCTCAAAGTTACTTCTTTGTTGCAATGTCTTATTAGCTGGCTAAAATTGGCCAGTTTTCAAGCATAAATAAAAAGCAATATAGAAGATCCAGAAATGCAGGGCATGATTATAAAAGCCAAGTGTTTCTTGCTCCCATGCAGGAGCAACAACAACAAAAAATTGAGGGGTGCCTGGGTGGCTCAGTCGGTTATGTGTTTGACTTCAGCTCAGGTCATGATATCATGGTTCCTGATTTTAAGCCTTGTGTTGGGTTCTGTGCTGAGAGCTCAGAGCCTGGAGCCTGCTTCAGATTCTGTGTGTGTGTGTGTGTCTCTCTCTGCCCCTCTCCCACTCACACTCTGTCTCTCTCTTACAAAAATAAACATTAAAAAAATTTAAAAATTGAAAGAGACTTGATATCAAAGGTCTATTAAGTTTTCTTAATTACATATAGGCACTTAACCTGTGCCAAAGATCTTCTTAGAAGCTTTGCCTTCTTGGGGCACCTGGGTGGCTCAGTCTGTTAAGTGTCCAACTTTGGCTCAGGTCATGATCTCAAGGCTTGTGACTTCAAGCCCCACATGGGGCTCTGTGCTCAGAGCCTGGAGCCTGTTTACGATTCTGTGTCTCCATCTCTCTCTGACCCTCTCCCACCCATGCTGTCTCTCTCTTTCTCTCTTTACTAAAAAAAAAAAAGAAAAAAAAAAAGCTTTGCCTTCTCAACCAAGCCTATTCTTTCAGAACTTAAGGTAGCTAGCCTACATTAAGAGAAAGGCAGGCACAGGGAGAAGAAATAATCAAGGACTTAAAAACAATGTCTAGAGCAGAAACTTTGATTTGGTTACTGGTATGTAGAAGATACTGGAGACAGATCAGAAACCCTGACAAATGATCAGCACCGTCCATTGTTCTGAATCCCCTTGAAACTTTTCAACTGATTCTAACATACAAGCATGTGTTTACCATCCTCAGGATGATAAATCAAGACATTCAGGTCTAAAAAGTGGGCTTCTCAATTTCTCAATTTCTCAATTCCCTCTCAGTTTCTACCTTTACTATTTGTCAGGAACATTTTTACATGCATTATACCCACTCCTTCCTTACCACAGCTTTCTGGCCTACGCTGAATATACAAAAGCTGTTGGTAAAGAAATTGGATTAACAAGAAAGAAAAATTCACACATTGAGAGATGTTTGGAAAACTATAATGCCCAAACTATTATTAGTAGTAAGGAGTTGGTGTTTTTTTAATTAATAGTGTCATTGTTATCATTATTATCATTATGAGTTATCATACAACCACATACAACAGTGTGAAAGAAAATGTTATTCCCTTGAATTTTCATTTAGTCACCTCTATGTCTACTTCTAGTCCTAAATGCAGCTGATTACAAAAAGCAAAATGTTAGTATACTCCACGTATTTGGAAGTATATCAGTTGGAAACAAAATAATTTCAGGATTTTCTTTTTACTCCTTTTTCTCCAGGTGATTATATCAAACATAAGAGATTATAGAGTTGTGACAAGTTGCGTAGCTGGCTTCTGATGATGGGTACCTAGGTGCACTGGCATCTGATTAACTGAAACTATCATGTATAGCCATTGGCATCCATGTTGGCATCCTCTGAATTCCTAAATGTTTCCAGTTGTAGATACACATGATCTAGATTTTTTTAGGCTCTTTTAAACCTGTTGACTTTTTCTATTTCATCTAATTCTTCCCATTTCTTGTGGTAAGAGGAGAGTTCAATCACTTCAGTGAGTATCTCTGGGGTAATGGGATACTAGTTATGAATCTCTTAAAGCCTCTATGACTTCACTCACATTTACTCAGGTGTGCAAGTGAAATGGGGCTTCTGCATTTTTCTAAAACTGATGTAATCTAACAGTCCCCAATCTACTAGTTTAAAGAGTTAAAGCAAAACAAAACAAAACAAAACAAAATCCTTACATTTTCCTCATAACAATATTACATCTCTTCTGATACAAGCTCCAATTAACTTAAATGTTGAGGATACACAAAGTTTAGTTTCCCATGCTGGCTGATTTATATGGTTTTTCTTCAAGAACTTAAAGACTCTTGAGTAAAAATATATAGTCTTCCGGAGTTACTCCACTCACAATTCTTTTCCCCAAGAAGTGGTGCACATACACGCAGTGATTGACTGCGTCCTTCTGGCAGTGGCTAGAGGAACAGTTGGTCTGCATGCACTGATAATTTCACCAAAGAAATATAATCAAGTTATATTACAAAACACTTAAACACAGCCATTAAGCTTGGGTAGGATGTTTGCCAATAAAACAAGAGTAAATCAGAACAGTCAAGTACAAGAAAGGGGATAATACAATGGTGGAATATGTTATAAGAAACAATATTTAAATTGAGAATCAAAGAAGTTAATTTCCTTAAGGACACATAGCTAATAATAATAAAAATGAAGCTGAAATACTAAAAATTGCTGAGGGATGAACAAAGCATGCTGTTAACACACACTACACACAAACACACACACAAAAACTAAATTTAAATAGAATAATTCTAGACACTCAAAATAAATGAATGAGAAAAGTACAAAATTTTCTCATTTAAAACAGAGTCAAATACTATATGTAGAAAGGTTCACATAATGGCTTTAGGTAATACATTAAAAATTGAGAATAAGTAGTCAATAACAGAGAAATAGTTAAAGTATTTGACTGCATCTTTTCAAGAAGATATCATCTAGGTTATTACAGAATCAGAGATATAATGCTAAATCTTATGTAGAAAGATAAACCTACAATGTTGGTGACAAATTATTAAGGCATACATTGTATAATTGAAAATATATCAGAAATACTCTTGGGGCAAGATTATAACTGAATCTTAATGATCTGATTTTACAATCGAAAAATACCATAATTAAAATAGTCACTGCGGACATTCAGTTTTATGAACCATAACTTAATGATTCAGAAATTACTGCCTTCTTAAAGATTGTTTCCTTTACATAACTGATTTAAAGTGTCAATTTATCTCTTCAGCTATTGCCATCACCTGGTTTCCTTTCCCGTTAAAACAAGATAACATACACTAGGCCATACCTGAAATAATAATTATCAAGTCTGTATCATTTCATTCATTAAGCTATCATTCTAAATTGCTGAGTATAGCTTGGCAAAAGAATTGCATAATCTCTCTGTTAATTATTTATTTGTTTACACTAATTTAAAATACCTAAGCTGTTTAATTTGAAGAATTATCTGACTACCTAGGTATTAGAAATTCTGTTAAGATAGCTTCCTATTCTTCTGTAGTCAAATAGAAAAGAGAGACAAACAAAGAAACCCAGAAGTAATTCTGATTGCAAGACTTCATTTATGAAGGGTTACCAGAAGGCCCATGAAGGTCTCTCAAAATGAAAGTAAATATAAGAGATGCTTTTTAATTTTTTTACTTCTCAATGATTTAAAAGCATCAAAGAAAAGGTCCTGTCACAAACAATCAATTTTTAATTGGAAAAAAAGATATTTTGTGATAGAGCTGATCCACAAATTTGAAAAACTGTCAAATTAAAGAGGGATTAAGATTATTCTGTCTGGCAATTATGAATAGAGGTTATAAAGAGGTCTGTTTTTTCTAATTAAAAGGTAAATTAAAAATATTAAAAACAATAAAATAGATATATCCTTGTGGACACACACACACACCCACAAACACACGGCCACAAAGTCCTCCTGCTTGTTGGGGTTCACACTTTCTTTCAAAAATGGTTTAAAATAACCAACTAAATAGAAATCAACAGGAGGCTCAGTCTCATGTCCGTTGGAAACTTAATAATCCTCTGGAGAATTTGGGGACGCTTATGTTTCTCTGGTTGTTTCTTGTTAATTTCCTATTTTCACTGAATGCTTAATTTCTGATCTAGAAGGCAGAATATGCTGTGGTCAGTTTTGTTTTCTTTTAAATAACATCTTATCATTTCTATATAAAGAAATCAGGTCAGATGGAGAATAGATTATCACTTGTTTCAAGTTTTAGTATTTTCACTAATACTACTATGTGATTCTTTTATAAAAGGATTGTACAAGAGCAGTAGTATTCAAAAACAGAGCAGTTTGTTCAACCTAAATTTTACATAGAGTGCCCATAAATAAAGTCAATAAAAGCTAACTTAAAAAAAAAAGTATAACTATATTAGTTTAAGGAATGGGAAAACAGGTCAGTTTCCACACAAGGTATAGTTTCTACATGTACCAACAAGGTACACCTGAAGGAGCTGCGAAAAATCCAAGCACTGATGGAAAATTATACGAAATGCAAGCTTCCTTTCAACATGGATATTCTATCATTTTAATTAGTTGATTTCCCACTATATTTTATTTTATTTATCATATAATTACAAGGAATTACATGTTCTGGTTCAATAACTTCCTTCTAAAATGAGAAAGTTAAGTCTTAGACATGTTAAATAATTTGCCCAAGGTCATATGGATAATAAATAGTAGAGCCAGGATTTTATCGCAGACATTTTCACTCTGGATCCTAGATCCCCAAACACTTAGCCACCATACTAAGTTCTAGTGATTTTCATTTATTTTCAGTATTAGGGTAACTGAGTTAGGGCAGGAGCTATTCCAGGTTTTGTTGAGTCAGACACATAAATAAAAAAGAACACAAATTTACAAATTAAAAACTTGGTACACATGGGAATACAGCTAACCTTTAAACAATGCAGGAGTTATGGGCACCAACCCTCCCACACAGTCAAAAATCTACTTAAAACTTTTAACTCCTTCAAAACTTATATACTAAATAGCCTACTATTGATGAGAAACTACTGATTAAGCATAAATGGTTGATTAACACATATTTTGTATGTTGTGTGTATTATATGCTGTATTCTTATACTAAACTAGAAAAAAACATTATTATGAAAATTACAAAGAAGAAAAAATATATTTACAGTGCTATGCTGTATTTATCAAAAAAAAAATCTATGTTTCAGTAGACTGCACAGTTTAAACCTGTATAGTCAAGAGTCATTTGTAGTTATTTAGAAAGAGAAGAAACTAAAAATTATAATTTTTAAAAGCTGGATGGTTTTTAAAAATCCCAGATCCAGAAAAATGTTATAGTACTTTTACTAATTAGTGGCCTAACAACATCTATTATATTTATTTTTATAAAATTTCTCCTGCATTTCTTATATATTTTCACTTCCTTGCATGGCAACAATTTTATATTATTTTTTATTGACAGAATAGAGTCTTTGCTTGAGCTTGGTTGGTAGAATTTTTAAAATTATTCTTAATAATTTAGAAATACTTCTTTTAGCTTCATAACTGATTATTAATAAATAAGTTTTCAGGATTCCTATCAAATTTTGGAAAATCCATATCCACATTTCTTTCATCTGTGAAATATAAGATTTGAAAAGCTTTTCCACAGATTCAATTCTCTCCATATATTCTAAAGTATGTGCCAGTCCATGGCCCACATGTTCCTGGTACTAGGTTGCTATGGAATGGTTATATATGGTGATAAGAGCTCTGTTTCTGTTTATTAACATCAAAATGCTGTTGAGTCCACTCTGTGTGGTAGGGTTGTTTCTGATACCCATTTCCACCCATGCATAACTAGCAATAACTTGAATATGTAGCAGTGACTAAGAATCAAAAATTATATCTCACCAGACCAAACAAATATATCTCTCACGTAATTTTCCATAAACTGAATCCCCAAAAGGGCTGAAGCCACTCCAATGCCAGGTGCCATGAAAGTAAAATATAAGTAAAGGAAATTCACTGGCAAAGGGGAAAAAAAGTGATCACAGTCAAAATATCTTACTTATGCACATTTTGCAGAAACTATGAGCAAGTGATTACATTTCTAGGGCTTCTCTCAGGGTCTTGGATGGGACCCAGGCAAATCAAATGACAGATCTAAAGTTTAAGCTTCATTACTTTCAAGGTAAATCTACCTCTGAGTTAAGCAAAAGAAACAATAAGAAGAAAATAGTATTAGTCAAGGTTGATTAAAAACAGAAGGCTTTGAACCTGGAGTGAAAGGTAAGTTTAAAAAAAAAAAAGCACATGAAGTCAGAAACACAGAGAAAAGTAAATCATGAGCTTGAATCAGAGTCTATGGAGGAATTGCCTCAGATTTACAACTGGGGAAAAAGTGGTAGAAATGGCACAGTAAATCATTGGCTGAGCGCAAAATACCTGGGAATATGTTACATTTGGTTATATTTGCCCCTAGAACATATTCCCTGTATGCCAGCCACATGAGTTCCTCAAAGATCCCCAAAACTTGCCAAAATTCAAGGCCCTTATGTGTGAGGATATATGAACATTTTCAAAAATTGCACAGCTAAAATCTCTGGGCTTTAGAAGGTACAGACCATTTTATCAAATGTTTTGTGAGCCAGAGATTAGTGGGATAGAAAAATCCAGCTAAAAAGATCACCTTAATTAAAGGATACACACATGCATACCTTTGGGCCTCCTTAATAGTTTTTGAAGCAGCATTTATGACACTTACAAAATTATTAAAAAGGGTTTTAAAAAGCAACCCTCCTCATGTCATTTATTTATCCACTTTCCCTGTATTTTTTCAAGTAATTCACTATAAAATTATTTTTCTGGAATCCAGTGTGTACTTGAAATTTTTCATGAATCATTAATCATTAATATGCACATCACTTTCTGTCTGACTTCTCATTTGAATTGCCTAATCAGTCAAGGATGAGTGAACAGAATAACAACTGATTTTATTTGATCATCCAAATTCATATGACAAACGTTGATTATTATCAGTTTTTCCAGAAATTGAGTTGGTCATTCATATGGAGTGCAGACATCAGAATCACAGCATGATTTGGGTTCTCTTTGCTATTCTTATACACACAGTTGAAAATTGAAAGATCACTGACAGCAACTTTAACTCCTCAAGCTTTAAAAAAACCTTTTATGGTTAGAAAATAGATAATTTTTTTAAATGCCAACTTTCTCCTTGTTTTGGGGGGAGGATAGATGTGCTTTTTCCTTATGGAAGGGAAGAAATTAAAAAACATATTGTACCATCAGAATAGAATTGCAGATTTCCCTTCATTTTACAAGGACATGATTGAAGAAAATAATAAACAAGGCTGCCAACTAGAATTTCTGTAAAAAGAGTGAAGGCATCATAAAACAAGTTTCAAATAGCTTAACTTTCTGTGTATTCATGATTCTAACACCAAACTTGAGAATTTTGAGAATCCTCAGGAAAAGAAGTTCATCAAAGAGCACTTCCCCTAGAATCTTTCACAAACTCAGCCCATAAGACATGAGTGCTTAGCAATAGCCACATAAAAAAAGAGCATAAGTAAGGTCTCCAAAATACAGTTGACTCTCAACACGAGTTCGAACTGTGTGGGTCCACTCACATGCAGATTTTTTACAGTACAGCACTGTAAATTAATTTCCTCTTCCTTATGGATTTCTTAATAACATTTTCTTTCCTCTAGCTTAGTTTCTTATAAGAATATAGTATATAAATACATAGAACACACAAAATACATGTTAATAGACTGCTGATGTTGTCGGTAAAGCTTCTCATCAACTGTAAGCTATTAGTAGTTTAAGTTTTTACAGAGTCAAAAGTTATACATGGATTTTAAATTTCATGGGGTGGGGGTGGGGTGGAGGGGTCTGGTGTTCCTAAACCCTACATTGTTCAAGGATCAATGTACTTCAGAAGTTGCCTGTATCTTGCTCTCTTAACACACTTAGCAGCAGTAAACAAAATATTCATGGATTACTGAATTATACAGATGCTTACAACTTTTATTTAAGGTTTTCTATATTTTTTATGCTTAGACATTTGAAATGGCTGCTTCCAAGGCACAAAATTGATGAGACAGATTTTTCTGTAAAAGAAACTGACAGGCAATTTTGTTGGGAATCTTAATTATTCTTAACTTAATCACCCTATTTCTCTTTTCTATGCTCAAAGGAACGAAATAACTACACGTCATATTCAGAAGGCAAGCAACAGCATCTACCTACATTTTGGATTTTTGAGTTCAGCTAAAAAAAAAAATGCCTCTACTGTCTGGCCATTCACTCATTCATTTGTTTATTCAACAAATAGTTTTGTGCAATGGTTAATTTCAGGTATTATTATAAATAAATAATTATTCTACTATTTGGCATACATAATATAAAGACAAATATGCTCCTAGCCTCACACAAACTTAAATTCAAAAAGAAAGTCAGAGGTGCCTGGGTGGCTCAGTCAGTTAAGCATCTGACTCGGTTTCAGCTCAGGTCATGATCGCATGGTTTGTGAGTTCGAGCCCTGCATCAGGTCTGCACTGCATTGTTTGGGATTCTCTCTCTGTCCCTCTCTCTCTGTTCCTTCCCCAGCTCTCTCTCTCTCTCTCTCTCTCTCTCTCTCTCTCTTTCTCAAAAATAAGTAAATAAAAACTTTAAAAAATTAAAACAAAAGAAAGTCAGACATTAAATACAACTTATGTCTGTGAAAGTGTACAGCACTGTATTCTATGGAAAGTAATAGTGAGACATATCTAGTCTAGAGTTGTCAGAAAATATTTCCCGGAAATGATGATGTGTAAACTGACACCCGAAGGATAACCTGGGAAATGAAGAAAAGGAAGGTAACAGTGTTGAACATGTATTGCTTGTCCAAAGGTCCAGAGTCAAGTATTCAAGATTAATGAAGAAAGCCCAGAGTGGTTGGAGCAGAGATGGCAATGAGAAAATTGGACATAAAGTGATGCTAAAAAGACAGGCAGGGTGAAATCCTAGAGGGCATGTAAAGAATTCCTGTGAAGAATTTTAGACCTTATCAGAAGGAAAGGTAAAGTCATCCAAGGGCTTTATAAAGAAGAATAACTGACATATTTGCATTTTTGAAAGTTTTGTCTAGCTGCAGACAATGGATTAGAATATTGTAAGATAATGAATTAAAATCAAGTAGAAGGATATTACAGATTATATATGAAAAATTCCATCTAGTAGGTCAAGTTCTTAAAATCAGTTTGGAATACGTTAAGTGAATTTAATGGGACTAACAACATACGGTACAATTCATTGTCAGTCCATTCATCTTTCCACAGGAGTAAAGCTAGTATCACCAGTATTATTGATATCATGACTAGAGACACTTCCTTTGTCTAGATGGCCAACTGGTTATGCCAATTTGAAAATTTCCAGTCCAAAATAATCTGTTATGTTTACTGTCTTGAATTTCTGACTATATTTCAGTTACTGTCAAAATGCTAACCAGGAAAAATTAAATATAAGAAATATCCTGTTATTCCTCTCTTTAAGAGCATACCTTCAAGATATATTCTATTCTCATCTAATGGTAGGACCATGAAAATCTACAAACTTAAATTTAATACGTTAGTTCTAACTTTTCCATAATTTGAGGGGAAATATATGTTTAGCAAAGCCACTAATAGTCATATGTATCAGATGGATGGATGGGTGAAAGGATAGAGTTGCAGACATATATGTAATAAAAACATTTACATATTTGTATTTGAATATCTATGGATATTTTGAACATCACATTTCTATGAAACTGAAGATAGAGATATTTATCTGTAGATAGACATTGATATAGATATTGAAATCTACAGATACTAATCTAAATCTATATATCCATGATATATACAGATACATATCTTTGATATATAGATGTGTATCTGTTGATATATAGTGAAATATGGCTATATAAATATTTTAATTTTTAAATATAAAAATGTTGCTTTTTTAGAAAATTGACAAGAAAATGACAATATAGAGAAAATCCATTATGCACTGAGTAAAAAGAAAATTAAAATGTTGCATAATGTTGTCATTCATGTACTTCAGTATTTGCTTCTCAGCAAGAAAAATTTGACACTTGAATAGATGTTTTTAAACTGATGATAATTAGAATTTCTATTTTCTTCTGGGATGCCTAAAAATATTTGACCTAAATTTAGTGCTATGACATATGAAATATGTTAGCTAAGGTATACTATATATTACATTTTAAATATTTATTTATGTATTTATTATTAATTAATTAAAATAAATTTAAAATAAGAGTAGGAATTCAAGAGTAAATTTAAAATAATAATTAAATTTAAAATAAATTTAAAATAGGAAAATTGTATTGTAGACCACTGAATAACATATGATTCAAAGAACAGATTTTTATTTGCTTTTTTTTCAAAAGTTTTATTTTATTTAATTAATTAATTTATTTATTTTTGCGAGTATTATCTTTTAATAAAACAAACCTGACAGGTTATAGAAATCTAAATGAACATTTGTCCCTCAAAGCAGTTACATCCTTAGTTCCAATAAAGCTACCGGTGTTGGAGCCATTATTTGGAACCCCTCTTTGGGGAAAGGCCTTCAAAGGCAGTTCATGAGCCACATGAGAAAATATCCCTCCAAATGTTTCCCAACAGTTTTATACACTTTTTAAGAATCTCTTTTGTCATTGCTGACTTTTTTGTTTTTGTTTTTGTTTTTTGTTTGTTTGTTTTTGTTTTTGCTTTTTAACTTTGTAAGGGCTTGAAGTGGATATGGTGAGAGAGTGATGGCTAAGACTAGGGCATGGAATGGAGCTGGTAAGGAAGTATTTTTACTTCTTAATTAGATTTAGTAGTTAAAGAGAAAGAAAAAAAAATCATGGAAGACCACCAGGTTCCTGACTTATGAAATTATAAGTATGGTGGTGGAATTTAATGAGATGGAAAAGGCTTCAGAAGAGGCAAGTTTAGTGGGATGAACAAGAGTTTAGTTTTAGATTTGGAAAGTGAGATATGCCAAGTGATCACATCAAGTAGATAACTATTCCAAATCACTAGAGGAAAAAAAAATGAACTAAAAGAAATGCTTGTAGGCATCTGATTCTGGGAAAAATAAATTAGCAGAGACTTGATTTGCTTTCTTGCCTGAAACAACTAAAAAATTAGAATACAAGTATAAAATAATGGTTTATAGACATTAAATATCAGGCAGAGAAAAATCGTGTTCCCTGGAAACAAGATACAAACAAAGGTAAGACATGTAATTTTCCTAGTGTACAGAAAAGAAAGAAAATTTCTATGCTGCAGCATGAAGAGAGGAAACCCAGTCTCTCAGAATTGAAAAGACATATCTAAGAGTCAGGAGAGGTTAAGGAGGTGAGTCCACAGAGAAAATTATTGTAGAGGAGAAAAATGCAGAAAGTATGAAAGACAGCTCCAAAATTTTGCGAAGAGTACTTGTTGAGTCTTTAGTATTATCACTGCTCGCATGTGAATAAATTATAATAGGCTGGAAATTGAACCACCTGAAAATATCAGAGGAAACAATATATGGAGCTCAACCACAACAGCCTCTGGAAATAGGTTCTTTTTCCGAAAGGCAGAGTGGAAACCTTGTCATTCACAGAACATGGGATAAAGTACTCATGAAGGTTTTGCTTTAATATCGGGGAAAAATAACCCTAGATTAAATGCTATACTGATTCTGGCTAACAAAACCTAAAATCAAAATCTAATAAACTCAGCTAATCCTGGAACAAAGGTCAAAATTATTTATAATAATATAAAAATATTGAGCATCCAAGGAGTTAAAATAATCACAAAGTCTGATATGCAATCAAATATTACCAAGCATGCAAAGAAGCAAATACAATTAGAGCTTCAAGGATAAACATGAAATATACAATTATAGTCACAGATTTCAACAACCCTCTTTCAAAAATTAATATAAAAATACAGAAAATAAAGCTATGGCCTTGAACAACTTGATCTAACTGATAATTATGGAACATTACCCCCCAAATGAGAGCAGAATATACATCATTTTCAACTGTACATAAAACATTTATCAAAATAGATAATATTATGTATCACGAAACATGTTTCAGTATATTTACAAGGAATCATATCATGAAATGTATATCCTCAGAGCACAACAGAATTGAATTAGATATCAATAACAGAAAGTTCTCTGAAATATTCCTAAATATATTTGCAAACTAAATAACAGATTTCTAAATAACCCATAGATCAAAAAAGAAACCTTAAGGAGAATTAGAAGGTATTTTGAACCAAATGAAAATAAAAATTCATATATATTAAAATTTGTGGGATGTAGCCTAAGTAGCAGTTAGAAACATACCACTAAATGCCGATATTAGAAAGAAATGGTTAGACCAGCGACCTCAGCTTCCACCTTAAAAAACAAAACAAACAAACATAAAACTAAAAAAAGAACTTAAATCCAAAACAAGCAGAAGAAAAGGTGTATTAAGGATTAGAGTACAAACCAAGATGCAGGAGGGGAGAAAAATCAATGAAATAATGAAATCAAAAGGTGGTTCCTTGAGATCAATAACTTTGATAAACCTCTAGCCGTATTGAGCAAGAATAAAATAGTGAAGATACAAATTGCGAACACCAAGAATGATAGATATGACATCTCTATAGATTATTTGGGTACTAAGAATAACAAGTGAATATCATGAGCAACTTTATGTCAATAAATTCCACAACTGGATGAAATGGATAGATTTCTTAAAAGATGAAAACTGCTTACTAATTGTCACCCAAGAAGAAAGAGATAATTTGCATGGTCATATATCTAATTTTAAAACATTAAGCTTGAAATTATAAAAGTGAACAAGGAAACCTTGAAAGGTTTTATCCATATATTACAAACTGTCTTGATCACAATAATGGTTTCAGAGATGTATGTATCTTTGCCAAATGTATCAAATTGTACACTTTATTTTTTTAGTGTTTATTTATTGTTTCTGAGAGAGAAAGAGAGTGCAAGCACAAGCAGGGGAGGGGCAGAGAGAGAGGGGGAGGGAGAATCCGCTATGTGAGCATGGAGCCCAACGTGGGGCTCAGTCTCAGGAACCATATGAGATCATGACCTGAGCCAAAACCAAGAGTCAGTCTCTTAACTAACTGAGCCACCCAGGAGCCCAAAATTGTACACTTTAGACATGTGGTTTGTTGTGTGTTAATGGGTAATTCAATAAAACAGCTTTTTAAAAAAACAATAGATGCTTTTGATATAAAATCCAGACATTATTGTGTTAATCATCCTCCCCTATTTAAAGTAATTTTTTAAATAGGAATATAAAAATAATACCAAAATATCAAAGAGATAAGGGAAGATGTCCTAAGTTGATAAGAGGATGCCTCACATTTCCGGGGGGGGTGGGGGGAGTGTATAGAAGGGTATAGACAGGGAAGCACAGTAAGGAAATTCAAAGTCTAGAGCATTAATTATTTTACTGAAGTCTTTAAATCTTTCTGCTTTATGGAAACTAATTATTCAGAGATTCGATTAGCTTCTCTAGAAATGCTCAAGACCTTGCTTCCAGTTATCTACTGCCATCAAAGTGACTCTCTGCCCTTAGGTTTTGTGAAATCCTTGTGTGTTCTGGAGATATTTTGAAGGGTCAAGAAAATACGACCACTTCTTATCCTTCGACTGTTACCAGTCTGATCCAATCCTCATTTTCTCTTGTATTAATGTAATAATCTATTAAATGTTCTCCCTATTTACATGCTTACTTAATATTGCAGCCAAAAGGAGCCTTTAAAAATGTAATTCGACTTTTGTCTCTAGATTTCCTCTTTGTAAAAAGCCCAAGTTTTTACAATGGATCAAATTATCAGTCTACCCACATCTTCTAAAGCTCTTCACTTATTCATTCCAATTTTGTCACATTGGTCTCTTTGCTACCCTTCAAACACACCAAACAAACCTCCACCTTAGGGTTTTTGCATTTCTTATTTCTTCTGCTCCAAAAGTTCCCTCTCAAGATATCTGCACTGTGTGTTCCCTCACTTCATGTTTTTGCTCAAATGCCAACTTCTCAGTGAGACTTCCTCTGAGAACTTCTAGATACCTCTATTCCTACCAAAATCTGTAATTCCCTAATCTTTCTCCATAACACTAATCACTTTCTGATTCCTCATGTATTTTCTTTTTTGTTATTGTTGGTTGTCTTCTATTACAATATAAGCAAAATGAAGGCAGTGTCTATATTAGGTTCTGTATGATGAACAGGGCTTGGTGTTTAAAAGATACTCAATAAATTTATTGAAAAATGAAATATTTTACTCTTTCCTTAAGTCATTTCTACTTACTAATAAATTACCCAAATTGTTTTCAAGCTTCAGGACTATCAATTTACTTAAAGCAAGTGAATTTTACTTTAATGTCTATCATTACTACATTATTTTATCATCTCTATATACCTTCTTCAACTACTCAAAATCATGCCAAGCCTTCTATTTGTTCAAATTATCCCCATAGCTCTCTTCTTTCTATATTAAAAAACTGATTGTTTTATAAAAATAAAATTCTAGTACAGTACAATATTTTATAATTTAATTTATATAAAATTATTTATATTTTACTATAATATGATACATTAATTAAAGATGAATTGCATTTATCTCATAGTTACTGCTTACAATGTGATTAAAATAGGAATCTAGGACTCCTGGATAGGAAAAAAACTGAGTGCCTCATGTTTTATTTACCATAAAAATGCATGATAAAAATGATAAGCACTGTGTTAATCTCTATGTCAGTGGTTTTAGGAAAAGAAAAGCCACTATTCTTCAGATGCTGATAATCATTATCAGCGCTAGATTCATTCAATGATGTGTAGAATTTAGAACTCTGCAATTGTACTGTAAAAATCTTTTCAGTATTTTAATTCTTACAGGAAAATAACAATTATTTTGAGGATAAAATTCTCTATCTTCTATCTTTTTCCTTCATTTAAACTATCATTTCATAAAATAATTTTCAACATTGTGAAGTTTCTTAGGAATGAAACCATTGTCCTAACAGGAATCTATTCTTAGGAAATGGCAGAATGAGACACACTAGTACAATTTAGACCCTGATGATTACTTCTTAAAGTTCCTTTTTACACTTTACTTCCACTTTATACCTCTTTAGTTTTCTCTATTCCATCCAAGAAAAAATGAATACATATAATAATAAAAGTAATTAACGTTTGAATTGTATTTTAACATTTCTAAAGCACTTTTACTTATATTGCCTCATTTAACCTTAACAACAACACTGTAAATTTAAATAGTTGGTATTTTCCCATTATCTAGTTAAAGAACATAAGGAGCCTCTGATTTCAAATAATAGTGATAGTATCAGACACAATTTAAGCCTGGTTCTATATATCATTTTCTTCCCTGTCCTGCCATTCTAGGAAGAATAAACAACATTTTTTAGTAAGAATTTTATCCAAATGACTGTGTATAGTTATCTTGATTTTTCATAACCCAAGAACCCATAAATAAGAATAAATAAAATATCTGTCATAAGTATCTTGTATTACAATTATTAACTTAAGCTAAAAGTTAGGAAATATTCCTAGTATGAATTATGAAAAAATCAATTTTAATCTGATTTAACAAACTGACATAATTCTTGCATTCAATGCAAGCATGATTTAATTAAAAGTTACTACTGGGCTTGATATTTGAATAACTGAAAACTAAAGGATTGTAATAAAGATACACAATCATATTTTTTGGATCAGTAAACCACACTCTATTCATCTAGCAATGCCACATGAAACTATACTGGAACCTGAGGAAAAAGAAAAACATACATGCCCTCTATATATTCATACTAAAATACCCTCCCATAATTTGAGCTAAGTGGAAAATGTTAATAAAAGGCTCTACAACAACAAAAAACATGAGTGGATATAAAATCCTGCATTGCAAAATCAGTTAACACACCATTGTCAACGTTCATAAATCCACCTAGCAGGGACCCAACTGCCTGGTTATTTAGAAACAGTAGGCTGATGGGAAATGACAGTACTCCTCACTGAACAAAGAAATTCAGGTCATAAAACAAAGAAAAACAATGATCCAATTAAAAATTTTCTATTTTGTTCATCATGGTATTTTACATTAATTTTGATTTTTTCAAAATATTGCCCCAAATGTATGTTACCTTAATTATTATTGCCCCAAATAAGGGCAATAATCTCTAATTATTGAGATTTTTGGTTACTCCCACCTTAAATTTGCACCTTCTCTTAATCTGAGACCTGTCTCCAGGTACATTTTTAAGTATCACTGAAAAAAAGATAACTGAAAAGCTATAACTACAGATTGAAACAGATTAAAGCCTCAATAACAAAAATATATGTTCTGTTACACCACAGCATATTAAGCTAATGAGTTCTAGAGTCAGACTTCCCAAATCTAAGTCTCAGCTTCACACTTATGAAAAGGATAACTTTGAGCACTTAATTACACCTCTCTATGCCTCAGTTTCATTTTCTGTAAAATAAAGCCAATAAAGAAAACATGTCAGAAAATGATTAACTACGTTAACACACGTAAAGCATCTTGAAAAGCTACCCAGTACAGAGTAGGCTCTCAAAGATGATGACTATTATCACATTCATATCAAGTACTATGCAATTTTAAAATAAAAATATGTATCAGTCTATTGTCAATTAATTCTAGAGAACATTTTAGTAATGGGTGCTAACCACATCAGCTATCTTTTAGAAAAAAAACCCAGCATTTTGTTTTCAAGAATTATAATAAATATATAAGCCCTTCCACACACTACCAAATCAAGCTTTAAGAATTTAAAGAAGCTTGGGATTACTTTCTTTCTTAGCCCATGCTAGATGTAAGGAAATTAAACATGAATTTTTGTGATGATTTGTGTAAGCTTAATAAATGAACACCTGAGCATACAGGTTGAAAGTTTAGTAGATAATAAAATAAAAAAAAAAGTTCATACTTCTTTTAACATTTCTTCAACTGCAAAATAGTTCTTTCTTTTTTAACTTAAATTTTATTTAGTTAAAGTGCAATATTGGTTTCAGGAGTAGAATTCAGTGATTCATCACTTACATGCAACACCCAGTGCTCATCACAAGTGTCCTCCTTAATACCCACTACCCATCTCGCCCATCTCCCACTGACCTCCTTCCATCAACCCTCAGTTTGTTCTCTATTATTAAGAGTCTCTTGTAGTTTGTTCCCCCTCTTCTCTTTTCTCTCCCTTCCCATATGCTTATAGGTTTTTTTTCCTTAATTTCCACATATGAGTGAAATAATATGGTATTTGTCTTTCTTTGATTGACTTATTTCACTTAACATAATACATTCTAATTCCATCCACGTCATTGAAAATGGCAAGATTTCATTCTTTTTAATGGTTGAAAAATATCCCATTGTATACGTAAACCACTTCTTCTTTATCCAAATGTTCATCTGTTGATGGGACATTTGGTCTCTTTCCATACTTTGGCTATTGTCGATAGCTATAAACATTGGGGTGCATGTACCCCTTCAAATCTGTATTTCTGTATCCTTTTGTTAAATTCCTAATAGTGCAATTTCTGGATTGTAGGGTAGTTCTATTTTTAATTTTTTGAGGAACCTCCATAATGTTCTCCAGAGTAGCTACATCAGTTTGCATTCTGACCAACATTACGAGAGGGTTCTCCTTTCTCCCCATTCCCACCAACACCTGTTGTTTTTTGTGTTGTTAATTTTAGCCATTCTGACAATTGTGAAGTATCTCATTGTGGTTTTGATTTCT
Source organism: Panthera tigris (assembly GCF_018350195.1). Taxonomy (NCBI): domain Eukaryota; kingdom Metazoa; phylum Chordata; class Mammalia; order Carnivora; family Felidae; genus Panthera; species Panthera tigris. The sequence continues at coordinate 34,871,177 of NC_056676.1, read as the reverse complement.
ATTTCCCTGATGATGAGTGATGTTGAGCATCTCTTCATGTGCATGTTAGCCATCTGGATGTCTTCTTTGGGAAAAATAATAGTAGTTATTTCGTGTGTGTTTTGAATAGCCCCGCTTAAGTTTTTAATCACTTCTTAGTTCCCCACAGCTTGCCGGAAAAAAAAAAAAAAGGCCCCGCATAAGAAAGATCCAGCAGTGATTATTCACAGATAAAATTAAATTTGAAAACTTTTTCCCTTCTGGTCTTTAATATGTATGTTCTCATCCACAGTATCAGTTATCTTTCATACTTCGCTTGTTAATATGTTTCTGGCTATGAAATTATTTCCCGTCATCCACACACATATACAATCCTCAACAATACATCACTCCACCTTGCTGCTTGATTTTTTCATCCTTCTATCTATACTCCATTTATACTTTTCTTTGTATTTCATCCAGCTTTTTGGTGGGTAAGCATGTATCCCTTTTGATCTAAGTTCTCACTAGACACAAATGGGAACTATATACACTGCCTACAAAACTGTGATGGTCTTTATAAAAGAGACAAAAAATGGGTCTTATTAGTTCTCGCCACAGAATCTGCACAAACAGTTTTGGGGAAAAAAAAGAAAGGAACAATTTTTTTTTAATTCTTTAAATTTTATATGTGGCTGCTTTCTAAATAGCAAATGATATCTGTATACCATTAGGTCAACTGTTGCAGGGAGTATGGCCAGAGTTGCAAAAGATGAGTCCGCAAGCAAAGTGCAGTTAAGTGAAGGTCCTCATACTCGAATAGGAATGAGGCCCGACTCCAGAATGAAGTTTCTTTTTGTTAGGATAATTGCTAAAGATTACAGTGGAATTAGGCAGTCTATGTTGCGTCAGAGAAGACAGGAAAGTTCCCAAAACAAAAGGAGTTTTGGCAGCTGCTTGGGAATATTCCTTAAAATCTCTATCTGGAGGTAGAGTAGCCAGAGACAATTGGCTCTAATCATCATTTGTGGGTGGTGGCGGAGGTCATTCTGGTATTTTCCTCTGGTGCTGTAGTTTTGATTTCTTCAGAGAAAGACTCATCCTCAAAACTATCGGATGTAAAATCCGACTCATCTTCTTCTTCTTGATGAGTTTTTAATTTAGGTGAACTTATATTTTGTTCTGAGTCAGACTGTAATGGCTGTAAAGTCATCTCAATTAAAGAGCATAAAGACAAAACTTTTAAAGAAATGATATCTCCATTTTGATGAGCACGTCTCAGCATTTTCAAAATTAATCTTCATTGTTTAAGGTTTAAAAGATTTTTTTTCAGAAGGGTTAAACCAATAACAATGTTTCTTAAGTACCAGAGTTCATCAAATTTCCCCTCTTCACTTTTACTCCTGAACTTCTCAATAACGTATGAAGTAATTTAGAGTAAGCTTCATGATCATGAGACTGGGAGTTTCCCATACTTCACTATCCCAAAGCGGGGACTTACATGTCCTACTGCTCCACTTTGGTCCTCTGCGACTGTAAACCCAAGTATTCTCTAATACTGTTTGCCGCCCCCTATCCTGCCGAAAACGCCAATTGTTGCAGGGAGTATGGCCGGAATCGCAAAAGATGAATCCACAAAGTGCAGTTAAGTGAAGGTCCTCATACTCGAGTCGGAATGAGGCCCCAGCTCCAGAATGAAGTTTCTTTTTATTAGGATAATTGCTAAAGACTACATGCATAAAGTCAGCTAAGCAAGTTTGTTAATCAATCTAATGGTTTAGCTTTTCAAGGTTGAATTTTGAGTTAATTGGTTTCTGTAACACTAGGAAGGGTCAGGTATGAAGGAGGATCCGGCCCTGGACAATGTTAGTGGCTCTAGGCATTCCTTACGAGCTGCAGCCACGTTCAGCTGTGTAAACATGGCCTAAGGCCTTGCACCTTTCTCCAGTCTTCCCCTTTTGAAGTCTTTTCCTTTGATGCTTCTCTCCTGAATCTCCCACAGTCAACCTTGCACAAAAGGAGAGAAGGAAACTATATAGATAGCATTCTCTTTGTTAAACTTTATTTGAGCTGCAGTTTTGTGGGCAGGAATACAAGTGGTAATGAGCCCAGGAAGAAGACAGATCAAGTGGAATCAAGTGGTAGTTAATGAGTAAAAAGTGTTATCTGGCTGATAAAAATGGTAGTTATTCAATGAAGATCAAGATTTAAGACCAGTAAAAGAGAAAGAAGTAGGTATCAGACTGCCACCATACAGGCAAGGGTAGAATCTAACAAGACAATCCAGTTGAAAGAGTTAGTTCATAATCTAAAGAAGTGAACAAACATTGTATGGATTCGATGGCATGGAAAGCTCAGACATAGTGAACCCTGCAAGTGCAAGTAAGTACAGGTGTTCTTAATTGGAGAGAAGAGAAAATTAGGTCAGAAAAATGCATTCTGTACCATATTTTTGATAGTTACATTATTCTGCCCATCTGCCTCACCCCAACTTCTTTAGGTTAAAAAAAACCCTGCTTTTTACATTAATATCATTCTATTTTATTTACTTTGGGCTTTTCCTCAATTTCAACATTATCTCTCATAGACAAAAATATTTCAATCGTAATCTTAGGCCTTTTTTTTTTTTTTTTAGCTCAGTGCTTAGCATCAACATCACCTGGAGAATTCTCAGAAATGCACATTCCAGACCAAGTGAATCAGAATGTCTGGGATTGGGGTGCAGCAATATATTTCACAAACTTTCCAGGTGGTTCTGATGTGTGTAAAACTTTGAAAGCCCCTGCTTTGTCATGCACTGTTGAATAAAGTACCTGATATTTAAGGTGACAAAGTACATTTAGCTCAACTGAACCTGTCTCAGCACTATATGGAGAGAAGCGGATCTAGAATAAAAAATTAATTCTAAATTAGAAATATGAATAAGATTCATGAGATTTTAAGATTATTTAAAGCTCATCCAATCTCCTTTCTAGTGTCCAGAGATTTTAATTAAAAAATTTGATAGGTGTCAAATAAATAAATGTTATATACACATTAAATAATTATATGAAACATATAGATAATATATAATCTTATGTACTTTTTGTTAGAAAACAGCCAGTATTTTAATTCATATTTCTTTCTCTGCAGTTTAAGTTACAGTTTATTTTAAAAATCTTATATGTTGCTCTCTTTAAATGTTAAATACCAAGGTTAAACTAAGGTTTAGAACTTAAATTGTTCTACAATTATGTGCTACCATTTAGTTTTAGCTTCAGGGTTTAGTTTTATTAGAATACATAGGTAGATGATAGATAGATAGATAGATAGATAGATAGATACTTTATTATTATTACTTTATTCCATCTAATGTCACAAATATTTTCAGGTGTCATTCAAAAATGTACTTTAAGAAAAATAATCAGAAAATAAAAACAGAGTAACAAGAATATAATTTTAAGCATAAATTAAGAGCAAGTAAAGTAAGTGGAACAAAAGAGACCCTAGATAGATCACAATATGTATGGGAACACAAAGATAATAGATATTTCAATTCAAGAGGGAAAAGAAATAGTTCTGACACACAAATAAGGGTATAAAACAAAGTGGGGCCCTATAACTTATACAATATAAAAAATGCATGCCACAGGAATTAAAGGCCAAAATGTAAAACCTAAATAATATCAACTGTAGATGAAATTTAAATTTCTCTGTAAATAACATAGAAATTGAAAAGACCATTGTTAAAACCAAAAAAGCAAACTGAGGCAATAAAAAAGAAAGAATAAAAGTACTTCAGTATATAAAGTTTAAAACTTTTTAAGACAAAAGGTATTATGAACAAAATCAATATAAAATTGATAGAAAAATATGTATAATAAAAATGACAAATATAACATCAATATTGGTAATAACTCTTATGTATTAATATAAAATACAAACAAATAATATAAAGACAAAACAAACAAACAAACAAAAACAAAGGAAGTAAAACCCAGGGCAGAGTGTAGCATAATATACAGAGAAGTTGAATCACTATGTTGTATACCTGAAACTAATGTAAAATTGTGTGTCAGTTATATTCAATTAAAAAAATTTAAATGGATGTAAAAACCAATTCATACACAAGTGTAACCAAGTAGCCAATAAATACATGAAAAAAAGTGCTACCTCAGTAGCAATCAGGAAACTTCAATTAAAGGAACAATTATTTTAAGTATTCATAGTATCAAAAATTAAAAGAATCATTAACATTATAAGAATTAGTGGGGTGCAAGGTTAGGATGCTATCTTACATTACTGTGGGTTTTTACATGTTTAAGAATACAAAATGGAAATATACGTTAAAGCATATAATAAATATACCCTGACCCAGAGTTCTAATTCTTAAGAACTGAAGTATAGGCATCATCATAAGAATGTTTACTGCAGCATTTTATAAAGTGTGTCTCTCAATTGGGAGATAATTGTTAGAAACTACAGATACATTAAAAATGTATTAACTCTATAACCATCACCTTGAGATACTGTCATGATATAGTTGGTAACTGAGAAAAACAACCTCAAATATATCAGTATTATCCCAATGTTGTAAAATTAGCAATAATAAATCCTTTTGATCATACATTTATGTACATACATCTACAGAGCACTGTATTGACATTTTAGGAAGGTGATATCTGAAGAGGTAAGGAAGAAGAAACGGTGGAAATAAACCAATTTTCTAAAGGGCAATTTAAAAATAAATGTCCCTACAAACATAGAATACATGTTATGATCTCATTTTTATAATCATAAACGTTTTTGAATATAGTATTAAAGAGACTTGAAAGGAAGGTCACAAAAGTGTTAATAGTGATAATACCAAAGTTGTGGGATTTAAGGTAAATGTTACTTTATTCCTAATATTTCCATGTAATGTTCAATGTTTTTATAATGAACATATATTATTTCTATGATCAAAAATTAAAAGTACTTTATGTGATCCCATACCAACAGCTATAGTTGAACTTCAATAATGACTCTGAAGACTTTGTTCAGAAAGACTGAGCACAGCCTATAATTCTTTTAGCAATAAAAAAGAAACATTAAATACATAATTACGTACTGTGTTGAAAAAGGGGAAAAAATGTGTGTCTGTAGTGGTTGATGCAAGCTCCTCACACTGGTTGTTCATGGTTATTCCTTCTCTCAGAAGGAACATATAAAGGTAAGTAGAACTATGAGTAGTCAGCCTTAAAAAATTGGAGGCAAGGGAAATAAAAGAAAAAATGAACTACTGGGACCTCATCAAGATAAAAAGCTTCTGCACAGCAAAGGAAACAATCAACAAAACAAAAGGCAAGGGATGGAATGGAGAGGATATTTGCAAATGACATATAGCATAAAGGATTAGTATCCAAAATTTATAAAGAACTTACCAAACTCAACACACAAAAGACAAACAATCCAGTGAAGAAATGGGCAGAAGACATGAATAGACACTTTTCCAAAAAAGACATCCAGATGACTAACAGACACATGAAACGATTCTCATCACTCATCATCAGGGAAATACAAATCAAAACCACAAGAAGATATCACCTCACACCTGTCAGAATGGCTAACATTAACAACTCAGGCAACAACAGATGTTGGTGAGGATGCAGAGAAAGGGGAACACTTTTGCACTGCTGGTGGGAATGCAAACTGGTACAGCCACTCTGGAGAACAATATGGAGGTTCCTCAAAAAATTAAAAATAGAAATACCTTACAACCCAGAAATTGCACTACTAGGAATTTATCCAAAGGATACAAAAATGATGATTTCAAGGGGCACATGCATCCCAATGTTTACAGCAGTACTATCAACAACAGCCAAATTATGAAAAGAGCCCAAATGTCCATCAACTGATGAATGGATTAAGAATATGTGGTATATATATATATATATATATATATATATATATATATATATATACACACACATATATATACTACTCGGTGATGAAAAAGAATGAAATCTTGCCATTTGCAATGATTTGGATGTAACTGGAGGTAATTAGGTAGAGCAGAAATAAGTGATATAGAAACTAAAAAAAAAAATAATAGAACAAACCAATGAAACCAGGAGCTGGTTCTTTGAAAAGAGCAACAAAATTGATGAACCTCTGGCCAGACTCATCAAAAAAAACAACAAACAAACAAAACAGAGATAGAGAAAGAGTAAATACCCAAATAAAGAAAATCACCAATGAAAGAGAAAAAATAACAACCAACACTACAGAAATACAAATAATTGTAAGAGAATATTATGAAAAACTATATGCCTACAAATTAGATGTCTGAGAAGAAATGGATAACTTCCTAGAAACATATAGCCTACCAACATATAGCCCTCTTGAAGCAGGAAGAAATAGAAAATTTGAAAGACCAATTACCAGCTAGGAGATTAAATCAGTAATCAAAAGATTCCCAAAAAACAAAAGTTCAGGATCAGACTTCTTCACAAGCAAATTCTACCAAACTTTTAAAGAAGAGTTAATACCTATTCTACTCAAACTATCCAAAAAAATAGAAGTAAAACCCAAATTTATTCTATGAGGTAAGTATCACCCTAATACCAAAACCAGATAAAGACACCACAAAACAGAGAACTACAAGCCAAGGTCAGAAACAAGACATGGATGTTCAATCTTACCACTTTTATTCAACATACTATTGGAAGTCCTACCCAGAGCAATGAGGAAGCAAAAAGAAATACAAGGCTTCCAAATTGGGAAGGGAGAAGTAAAATTTTCACTATTTGCAGATGACATGATACTATATATAAAGAACCCTAAAGAGGCCACCAAAAACTACTAGAACTGATCAATGAATTAAGTAAAGTCACAAGATACAAAATCAATGTGTAGAAATCTGTTGCATTCTATACAATAATAATAAAGCAGCAGGAAGAGAAATTAAGAAAATGATCCAATCTAAAATTGCACCAAAAATAATGAGATGCCCACAATAAACATAACCAAAGAGGTGAAAGATCTGTACCCTGAAAACTATAAAACACTGATGAAATAAATTGAAGACAAAATAAGGGAATAGGAAGACATTCCATTCTCATGGATTAGAAGAACAACATTGTCAAAATGTCTATATTACCCAAAGCAATCTACAGATTTAATACGATCCCTATCGAAATACCAATAGCATTTGTACAGCGCTAGAACAAAAAATCCTAAAATTTTGTATGGAACCACAGAAGACCCTAAATAGTCAAAGCAATCTTGAAAAAAGCAAATCTGGAGGTATCACAATTCTGGACTTCAAGTTATATTACAAAGCTGTAGTAATCAAGACAGTATGGTATTGGCACAAAAACAGAACAATAGAACAGAAAAGAAAATGCAGAAATGGACCCATAATTATATGGTCAATTCATCTTCAACAAAGCAGTAAAGAATATCCAATGGGAAAAAGACAGACTCTGTAACAAATGGTGCTGGGAAAACTGGACAGCAACATGCAAAAGAATGAAACTATACCACTTTCTTTCAACTTTGTATTGCCATTAAGATGTATAGGAGAGATTGCACGCTGCCTTGTACTATCAGCCTCTTCATACCTTTAGGAATAGAATTTCCCCGCAAGTTTTAGCTGTCAATAGCTACCTCCTTTGCAGCTGGCTGTGTTTGTGGGTTTAAGTTCTTGTCAATACATTGTGAATTAAGGTGATATGAGTAACTTCCATATTACACACATAAAGCGGAAATTGTTTTCCCTCCACTTCCACTCTTAATTTTTTCCTTGCAGGCTAGAAGATGTATGTGGAGGTGACCTACCATTCCCCCTACCAAACAGTATCCCAGGAGATGGCAGAGTAACATGATGAAAACAAATTTAGTTCTTGAATATATTGCTAAAGCAGAGGTTCCCACCAACCCAAACTTCTCTAGTCTGTTAAACAAGTAAGAAATAAGCTCTAGATTATTTAAGTCACTGTATTTTAGGATCTCCTTGTTAGAGTGGCTAAGTCAGTTCTTTATACCAAGATGTTTGCATCACAGGAAATGCACCCTATGATAGTCTAATCATTAAATACTGCTTTGCATTCTAATACAGGATGGATTTTGTAATTGTCATAAGGCATTGCATCTGGTTATACATTTCTGGGTAAAAAAGAAGTTTAAAGGAAGTTTCATCTAGTTCAGGAACCTTCCCATCCCTTACTTGTTCAACTCAGTGCCTTATTCTATGAAGCACAGATTCCTTTACAGATTTATATTTTCACTTGGTTTCTTTAAAGACTGTCTGTTGGGCAGAGTATGAAATTCTTAATAATTTAAAAACATCCTGGGGCGCCTGCGTGGCTCAGTGGATTGGGCATCCAACTTCCCCTCAGGTCATGATCTCACAGTCCGTGAGTTCGAGCCCCGCGTAGGGCTGTGTGCTGACAGCTCAGAGCCTGTAACCTGCTTCAGATTCTGTGTCTCCCTCTCTCTCTCTGACCCTCCCCCGTTCATGCTCTGTCTCTCTCTGTCTCAAAAATAAATAAACATTAAAAAAAATGTTTTAAAACATCCTAACTATTGGTTTAAGGTGTTGACAACATTATTCTAGAATATATTGATGATTCAAGAACTTAGTCAATTTTGACATTCATGTCTAATGTCTCTCTTCTACCAATAAAGCCATAGAGGATATCTGTATATTTCTTTTCTCAGTAGTTTGTTTTTAGATGGTGTTGATGAGCACTGTTTTATGAAAAAGTTGGTATTATAAGCTAAACTGATCAAAAATATATTATAAAAGGCTTCTGTTGTTTTTTCTATCCTTCCGTTATCTATACCTTTGAAAGATGTAATATATTTACATATTTTAAAACATTTCAGAAAAATATAAATTTAATTTTGTGAAAAATTAAAATACTTCTGGGTTTGTTTTTATATAAAATAGATCTTTTACATTATTATTTGTACAAAAATGGCTTGGAGTACAGACACACTTCAAAATGACAAAAATTAATCATCTTGGAGATATTTTTAAATGCAAATTACTAGATATTTACACGCAAGAAAACATATATGTGTACATGTTTAGAGATGAAATATTTCCTGGGCTTAAACATCAGATTTGTAGCCTCATTCTAATGGAAAGACACACTATTATTTTTTTTTAAATTTTTGTCTGTAGTTCCATGAATTTTTATTTTATGTATTTGGATGTTATTTAAATAGATACCTATAACTTTAGAACTATTATATCTTCCTAATTAATTAAACCTTTTATCATTACATAAGGTCCTTATAGTAATTGTTGCCTTACAGTCTTTCATCTAAAATCAATATAATTACACCAGTTTTCTTTTAATTAGTATTTGCTGATGCATCGTGGGTTTTTTTTTTTAACAAAATGCTAATTTATTTAAAACCTAACTCATTTGAAACAAAGCACAGAAAGTAAGACAACTGCAATTGTGGCTGTAAGCCTTGGAATATTTTCATGCCACAGGAAGTGCGTCTACTGTGTTTCCCTGGTTTGGAGTCCTGAGAAATGAAGTAAGTTCAAGTCGATATGTTCTTAAAAAGACTATTGTTTCAAATGCTTTCTCTATTCTTTAAATCAAAGTCAGCTATTGACATTTATGAAGTGAAGGCACATCACCCTATGTCGAGGGTTCCTGATTCTCCAGGCATCTCAACTTCTCTGAAGCTGCTGCCACTTAGGAGAAGCCCCTGAGTTTGTAACTTCTAAGATGGAAGGGTGTAGGTACTATCGTTGTTTGGGATATTGGCCTCATCATCACACAGATGGGTTAGGGTTAGGGTATCTTCATCAAAATTGGGGATGATTGGCACAGCTATGTACTCCGATGGGAAGGTGGCACAGGGTTGATGAGATCTCATATCACCAAATGAGTGACAGACATATTGTCTCTTCCAAGGTCCCAGAAGGAAACATGGCCTGGTTCACTTATAAAGAAGATGCCATTTATTACACCCTCTGCTTTGTTTATTCTCATTGAGGATTTTCAAAAATAAAAACTGACGCATGGATTGTACAGTTATGAACATTTAAAATATATACTTTGGACGTACCAGGTGTTTCACATTATAGTTTTCCCCCTAAAGACTTTAAGTAAGCTCTAGGCCAGGAAAGACGCAAAGGAATAGGATCACACACTGCACTTTAAACTGTGTTTTAGGAGATGCTGGATTGTGTCTTCATAGTAGCCAGATTCTTTTTCTTTAATAATTCAAAGTAAATTTTATTCAATTTTAAGCATTCTTCCAGGTTTGAGATATAGACATATAACTGCATAATTTTAATGGGTACAACATAATGACTTGATATATATATGTATTACACAATGATTACAACAATAAGGTTGGTTAATATATCCATTGCCTCACATAGTTTTTTCTTGAAGTGAGAAATTTAAAGTCCTACTCTCTTAGCAGCTTTCAAATATATAATACAGCACTGTTAATTATAGTTGCCATGCTGTACATTACACCCCCAGAACTTACTCATCTTATAACTGGATTACCATCACGCATCGCACCTGGCAACCACCAATCTGCTCTGTGTTTCCAGGAGTTTGTTTTTTAAATTTTATTTATTTATTTATTCATTCATTTTTTTTATTTGAGTATAGCTGACACACAGAGCTGCATTAGTTTCAGGTACACAACATAGTCATTCAATAACTGTACATTATGGTATGCGCAGCACAAGTGTAGCTGCCATCTGTCACTACACATTATTATAACACTATTGACTATATTTCCCATGATGGGCCCTTTATTCTCATGACTTATTCATTCCATAACTGGAAGCCTGTATCTCCTACATCCTTTAAGCCACTTTGTCCATGTCTTCACCCCCCCCCCCCCTCTGATAACCATCAGTTTTTTCTCTGTATTTGTAGGCCTGATTCTGGGTTTTTTGCTTGTTTATTCATTTGTTTCATTTTTTAGATTCCACATATATGTTAAATCATGTGGCATTTGCCTTTTTATGTATGACTTATTTCCTTAGAATAATACTATCTAGGACCATCCATGTTGTTGCAAATTGTAAGGTCTTATTCTTTTTTTATGGCTGCATAATATCCCATTATCGATATGCATATTATATATATATATGTATACATATATACATATATATATATAATTACATACACATTACATACACATATATGCCTACATATATATGTATATATACACACACATATATACACATATACATATATATATACACACACATACACCACATCTTCTTATCCATTCATCTGTCAATACACACTTGGATAAACATAGGGGTGCATATATCTTTTCAAATTAGTGTTTTTGTTTTGTTTGGGTAAATACCCAGAATTATTGGATTATATGGTATTTCTATTTTTAATTTGGGGGTAACTTCCATATTGTTTTCCCTGGTGGCTCTGCCAGTTTGGATTCCCACCCACAGTGCATGAGAGTTCCTTTTTCTCCACATCCTTACCAACGCATGTTGTTTCTTTTCTTTTCTTTTTTTTTTAGCCATTCTGTCTGGTGTGAGGTGATAGCTCATTGTGGTTTCGATTTGCATTTTCCTATTGATGGATAACATTGAGCATCTTTTTATGTGTGTGTTGGCCATGTGTATGTGTTCTTTGAGAAAATGTCTAATCAAGTCCTCTGCCTATTTTTAATATGATTACTTTTTTCCTCGCAATGTTGAGTTGTATAAATTCTTTATGTATTTTGCATACTAACCCCTTATTGGATATATCATTTGAAAATAAATTCTCTCCTTCAGTTGGCTGCCTTTTGACTTTTTAATAATTTCCTTTACTGTGCAAAACATTTTTATTTTGAGGTCTTGCCAGAAGAAACATATCTAGAAAAATGTTACCAAGGCCAATGTGAAAAAGATTATTGAATATGTTCTCTCCCAGGGGTTTTATGGTTTCAGGTTTGCCTGGTATATCTGGTATATATGTGGGTTGTCTTCATTTTCTTGGTAGCATTTTATAAAGCACAAAAGTTTTAAACTTTGGTAAAGTCCAATTTATCTCTTTTTTCCTTCTGTTACTTTTGCTTTGGTATCATATCTAAGAATCCATTGCCAAATCCAAGGTTATGAAGATTGATTCTTATGTTTTCTTCTAAGTTTGACCTCTTACACTTAAATATTTGATCTATTTGAGTTATTTATTTTTTATTTTTGATGTGGTATGAAGTAAGAGCTCCACTTCATTCTTTTACATGTTTTACATCCAGTTGTCCCAACATCATTTGTTGAAATGTTATCTACAGTGTTTTTGATTGTATCTCTTTGTATAGTTTTTTAGCGGTTGCTCTAACAATTATGTTAGGTGTACATAATTTGTCAAAATCTACTGGGGTCACCACTTTACAAGTTTAAGTGAAATACAGAAACTTTACCTCTTTTTATGTCCTCTACCCTCCTCCATTTATAACTATCTTCTATATTCCCTGTGTATGCATTTAGAATCATATTAGAAAGTGTCATAATTTTTGTTTCAAGCATCAAACGTAATTAGAATACTCAGGAGGAGAAGGAAAGTCTACCCACATTTTTGCTGTTTCTGTGACTTCCTCCTTTCCGGATGTTCCAAGATTCTTTCTTTTGACATTGCCTATGTTTAGAGAACTTTCTTTAGCCATTTTTTTTTAAGATAGGTCTGCTGGTGACAAATTCTCTCAATGTTCCTTCATCTGAGAATGTCTTAATTTCAACTTCATTCCTGAAGGATATTTTGAGTTGACAGCTCTCTTTCAGCATCTAAAAACTGTGTGCCATTTTTTTTTGAGCTCCATGGTTTCTTTTTCATTCTTTTTCTTTTAGCTCATTTCTTAATTTTTCTTTTTTTTATTACTACTTAGGTTATCCTGTTTATAATGTATTTATTAGCCCATGTATTTTATTATTTGTGAATTTACTTGTGAATTAGTCTTGAGTTTTCTTTTTTTTTTAGCCTTTTGATCCCCTTCACCCATTTCTCCCACACCCACCCTGTGTTTGACAGCCACCAATCTGTTCTCTGTATCTATGAGCTTGTTTTTTTGTGTTTTTTTTTTGTTTTATTTCTTAATATTCCACATATGAGAGACATCACACAGTATTTGTCTTTCTCTGTCTGACTTATTTCATTTAGCACACTATTCTCTTGATCCCCACGAAAGGAAAAGAGTTCTTTTGTTGTTGTTTGTATTGGCGTATATGGTTGGTTTCTTAAATATTAAAAATAGGGGCGTCTGGGCAGCTCAGTCAGATAAACATCCAACTTCAGCTCAGGTCATGATCTCACAGTTTGTGGGTTCAAGCCCAGCATCTGGCTCTGTGCTGATGGCTTGGAGCCTAGAGCTGTGCTGATGGCTTGGAGCCTGGAGGCTGCTTCAGATTCTGACTCTCCCTCTGTGCCCCTCCCCCACTTGTTCTCTGTCTCTTTCTCTCTCTCAGAAAAATAAACATTAGAAAATTAATATATATATATGTATTATATATACATTAATATATATTAAATATAATTATATATGTATTAGAAAATTAATATATATATATACATATATATATGTATATATATATGTACTCAGTTTTAATTGTAAGTGCCATTATGTCATTCGTTGGAATAAGGGGATCTTGGGGCAGTACCTTGATCAGAAGAGACTCCCAACAGCCAGGAATAAGTACATAAATAATTCAGGACGCAGAAAAACAGGGCAAAGAGCTGGTGGCCCAGGCATAGCCATGATGTTTTCAAAAGATGGACCAAGAGCCTTGAGTTGATTCTAGAAGGTGCTGTTCAGATGACATCAGAAACTGTGTCCAGAGGAACAACTTCCTCGCTATAGCAGACTGAAAGTCTAGTCATACAACATTTTGATTTCAAAAGGTGGGACAGAGATTTATCATGTCTGCAAATTGAAGGCAGACATGGAAATGAGAATTTCCTTACCCTTCATTCCCTCCCTGCCCACAAAATTGCAAAAACAGAAAAGCGACAGCCAAGAGCTCTGTTCCCCCACTGCACTATGTTGTATTCATCAATTATGACTCCATGAATTCTATTTCCTATAGAAGCTAGAAGAATAATTTCTTGATGAATCCCATTTCTTTTATATTCTATGAAAATTCCTAAAAATTATATGATGGGCTTTATGTAGTTTTGGAACTTAACTAAAAGAATATTCCTCTGCCTCATTTAAATCAGCAAAAGCCACTGGTTTTTAACAAATATAGTTTGAAGGATTATGCACTGGCAAGGATTATAGCAGATACTAATGGAACCCAATTCTATACTTATTTGAAATTCAACACTAACCTTTCATAATCTAATGCAAATAAACATCTATTTAAATGCAACAAGTGAAATGAGACACTCAGATTCTACTATAAAACTAAGGGTTTGGCAGCTCGTTAACTACAAAAGAGAAAAAAAATACTAGAAACTAAAAAAAGATTGAAATAAGTAATGGATGCCATAAGCTCTCCTCAAATTATGTAAAAACAGATTTATAGCTTGATCCTGCCAAATGATAACTGGCAGACTATTAAATTGCTTGGAAAATGAGATATGTTATTTTCTGCATAATGTCACTTGCATAACAATGAAAAGTGCTTGCTAATGGTTCTGCTTTAGCTCTTGCTCACTCTTGTTTAGTCCAGAAATGTGTACTTAATGTAAACTCTTGGATTGATATCATGTTCATAGTCTTTACTACTGGGAGCACTAGACTCAGAGTAAATATTGTTTAAATACAGTACCAGAGTATCCATTACTTGCTGTATGATCACAGACAGCTCTGTGTCTAGAAAGACCCCCAACTCTCCAATTTATGTAAATAATGAACATAGCTCACTGGTCAGCATAAACTTCAATGGGTGAAAATCAAGCTTTCACTGCAGTTTCCCACAATATCTTTGGCGGCATCATACAGTGATGGTAACTTTGATATATAATATAATCCATTTCACCAAAAACATTTATTTAAGTTTCAGTATGTGTGTAGAGCTATTCTAATAGCTTTATGTATTTGCTCATTTAATCTTTTCACGTACCTAAAGAATCAATCCTATTATAAGCTCCTCTTAGCAAAAGAGGAAATGGAGGCACAGAGATGTTACACAACTTATCCAAGGGCAAAGCTCCTAAAGTGTGGAGCTGAAATTTTATGCCAAGCAGTTGGACTCAAGAAAGATCAACTCTAAAGCCAAATTAGCAATCCTGAGGCAGAGTCTGTTTGCTGAGTATCTTTTGAGGATCAGACACTACTCTAAGTACTTTGTATACAATAACTCATTACATTTTATATAAAAGCTATTATATAAGTATCATTAACCCAATTTTATAGGTTAATCAATTTTATAGATCAGAAAACAGAACACTAGGGGCACCTGGGTGGCTCGGTTAAGCGTCCGAATTCAGCCTAGGTCATGATCTCATCATTCCTGAGTTCCAGCCCCTGTGTTGGGCCCTGTGTTGACAGCTCAGAGCCTAGATCCTTTTCAGATTCTCTGTCTCCCACTCTCTCTGCCCCTGCCCTGCTCATGCTCAGTCTCTCTGTCTCTCTCTCTCTCTCAAAAATAAAAACCAACAAACACAACAAAACAAAACAAAACAAAACAAAAAACTAAAACACCAAAGAAATATCATAAGTTTAGTAATGTACTCATAGTCATATAAAACAATAATTAGTGAATCCTAAATTTGTTTGCCTGACTCCAAGCCCTATGCTATTGACAAGCAGAATATATGGCCTCCTTTTGGTTTACTCCAACATTATGAGATATATCAAATAAAGAAATCTATTTACCCATGCCAAACATTTTTTTTTGCATTTAAACAATCAAATATGTACCTTTGAACAGTAAAAGGAAAAATAGGCAAATATACTAGGAATGAAAATATATCAATTATTCAGAGTAGCCCTGAGCATCCATTCAAGCCTCCAGGAAACCCCCCACCCCCCACCCCCGGTGTGTGTAAACACTTCAAAAAGGAGATGGGGGAGGGCAAGAGAAGAACATAAATTTTTTTTTGTATGTCAGTCAAAACGCAATCTGTTGCATTCTGCTGAATACAAAAGAAAATGAAATGTGTCTCTCTACATAGTCAGTTGTCAATGATTCTCAAGTAACAAGGGCAATCATAATGTGGGGTACCAATGTGTCACTTAACTTTGGCCAAGATAGTCCCTTTTGGCCTGTATTCTACAATTCCAGCGGACATCAAGTCAGCCATTGGTGTTAAAATTTTTCATCTGGTTGTGTTGCACTGTGTAGGCTCCATATTTCTTACTATGATATTATTTTCTACTAATTTCAGATTTATCAGAACATACAGATACACACACACACACACACACACACACACACAATCTTACTACATAAATTATTCAAAATCAGCCAGATAGGCCAATGAGTAAAAGCTGATTAGAAAAGAAAGAGTATTGTTAGTCAACTTTAAAACTCAGAAATCAAATGGTGTATAAACAATTGCTGATAAATCTGCAACATTAACTTGCCTGGAGAGGACTGTTTATTAAGATAATGTTCATCTGCTGGTACATCTGCCATTAAAGTTCATGCATGCAGACAGTTGCCCTAAGCTTTACTATCCTAATAACACCTCCTATGCAATGAGCCACAGGCTCATTTAGCTCTGTGCCGTACTCCAAAGTAGGCGACTTTCATCAAATTCTAAATCTTGGACAGCTTCTCTCCTCAAATGCACATAGAAAATAAGTGTAATCTTTTTTCTACTTACTTTCTGCTAGAATTCCAGCAAGGAACTGAATTTCCGACTCGTAATTGCTATAGTACACCATGCTTCTGAATTTGACTTTTTATGGGAGAAACAAAAAAGAGAATGAGAACGTCATGATTCTCTGTTCTTTATTTCCACAGCAGACTGAAACCCCAGACCTAATTAAAATTAAACTTGTCAGAGGGCATTACACAGCACCATATGCAAAAAATAATGGAAATAGCAAAGCACAAAGATATCTATGTGTCTGATTACAAGTGCATTTTATCAGGTACATTTAAAACATGGAAATACTTATGAACAAACAAATTAATCCTTAATTGTCACATCGTGTGAAACTTCAGTTTAATTTGTAAAATGTGAGTAACAGTCTTTTTTTTTAATTTTTTTTAATGTTTATTTATTTTTGAGACAGAGAGAGACAGAGCATGAACAGGGGAAGGGCAGAGAGAGAGAGGGAGACACAGAATCGGAAGCAGGTTCCAGGCTCTGAGCCATCAGCCCAGAGCCTGACACGGGGCTCGAACTCACAGACCGCAAGATCATGACCTGAGCTGAAGTCGGATGCTTAACCGACTGAGTCACCCAGGCGCCCCAAACAGTCTTTACTTTAAAGAGTTGTCATGAGGATTGAATAAGACCATTGTGCAGAGTGTTTAAAATAGGGCTGGTACAAAGTGAGCATATAATAAGTGTTAAGTCTTGACACAGGGTAGGATTACTATCTACACACTCTCCCTAAGAGTGACTGACACTATGAATCTAAGTACTACTAATATGTGAACAGCTGCCTTGTATGTATTTCTAGACTAAAAATGTCTCTGAACTTCAAATAAATATATACAATAAGCAACTAGATAAGTCTACTTGAATGTTCCTAAAGCATGCCCAGCTCAGTATGCTGGAAATAGAATTTTATATTTCCACCAAACCAAATGTAATTAATTCATCTTCATTCAGAAATCTGGGAGTTGTCCTCCATTTTTTCTCTCTTGCATCACACATCTACTCAGTCTCCTACTTCTGCTAATTCAACCTCCTAAATGCATCTCAGGTCCATATTCCCTTACAGATAAAGCACTGCCATTGGTGTAGTTCAAGATCTGATCATTTCTTGCCTGGATCCCTGCTGTCCTTTTTAACTATTTTTTCAGTCTTGTTTGTAGCCGCTCTGGTACACTACACTACTGCCAAACCTGCCAAATGCAATTCTGACTGTGGTACTCACTGGTAAAACAGTTTAGTGGCTGCTATTACCTATCACATAGAGACCAAATTCCTTAATGTTTGGATCTCTTCGAAGACAATAAATATCACCTTGTTACCTATCAAATAATGAGAATATTGAGAAAACAAAAGGATTACTCATGAAGCTATGATGCAAATGTGGTTTATACTTATGGTCAAGTGTGCCTCAATACTGAATACCAGAATCAAGAAAATTACCCTCCCAGCCCCAGGAAGTGCTGAACTAAAGCAATTCTTTCCATCTGGAGAAGGTGCTCTCAGCTGGCACCTTTATGGAGTGTCAGCTTGGAGAGAAATAATGGTTTCTTCTAGGAGTGTCACAGTTTCATGTCTTATTTTTAAGTCTTCCATCCATTTTGGGTTGATTTTTATGTATGTTTTAAGTGTACAATTTCATTCTTTTGTATGTGGATATCCAGTTTCCCCAAGACTGTTGAAGGGACTATCCTTTCTCCAATAGGTACTTTTGGCTTCCTTGTCCTAGATCAGTTGACTGTATATGTGTGATTTCATTTTGGGGCTCTCTATTCTGGCCTATTGGTCTGTATGTCTGTCTTTATGCTAGACATTAGTCTTAGCAATGATTTCTTGTATGCGACACCAAAGCAAAAATTGATAAATGAGACTATGTCAAACTAAAAACCTTTTGCTCAGTAAAGGAATGCCAACAAAATAAAAAGGAAACCTGTGGAATGGGAGAAAATATTTCCAAACTATGTATCTGAAAAAGAGTTAATATCCAAAACATATAAGGCAACTCCAATTCAATAGCACACAAAAAAAACAACAACAAATTTTTTAAAGTGGAAAGGATTGGAATAGACATTTCTCAAAGATGACATATAAATGCCCAACAGGTATATGAAAATGTGATCTACATCACTAACAATCAGGGAAATGCAAATAAATCCTCAATGAGGTATCACCTGACACTTGTTAGAATGGCTATTATCAAAACAAAAAATAAAAATGATGGTGAGGACATAGAGTAATTAAAACTACTGTACACTGTTGGTGGGAATATAAAAAAAGTATAGGCACCATGGAAAACAGTATAGAAGCTTATCAAAAAATTAAAAATAGGAATATCCCACTTCTGGTTTTATCCAAAAGAAATGAAAATACTATTTCTACAAGATACCAGCATTGTCATGTTCATTGCAATATTGTCCATAATAGCCAATATGAAAAAACAACTTATTACCCATCAAAAGATGAATGGATAAGGAAAATGTAGTGTGTGTGTGTGTGTGTGTGTGTGTGTATGTGTATAAATATGTATATGTGAAATACTATTTAAACATTAAAAAAAAATCCTGCCATACGTGACAATATGGATGAATCTTGCGGACGTTATGCCAAGTGAAATAAGCCAGTCACAGGACAACAAATAATGCATGATACCACTTATATGAGGTATCTAAAATGCTCAAATGCATAGAAACAAAGAGTAGAATGGTAGTTGCCTGCGGCTGTGCTGGGGGGAGAAGTGGGGAGTTGCCATTCAATAGGTATAGTTTCAGTTATGCAAGATAATTAGCTTCTAAGAAACTACTGTACAACATTGTGCTTGCAGTTATCAACACTGTAATGTGCATTTAAAAATTTTGTTATGAGAATAGATCTCATGTTAAATGTTTTTACCTAAATGAAAAAAAAATTAAGTTTAATTTAAAAAAGAAGAGAAATGGTGAAGGTATGTCAATACTTCCATTTAAATCTAAGTTTACCTCTCAGAGAGGTGGTTCCACACAACCTTCTTAGAGTGGAGTAAGTAAGGCTGGGTGTATCATGGCAATAGAGTACCCTTCACCTGGAAGAAAATATCAGGTGTGTTCTCCACTAACATCCAGCCTGGCCAAGAAAGACCTTTATGATCTGACCTTTAGAGCTTCTCCTATAGTCCCATCCTCTACACTCTCTGTTACCCAAGCTAGGTCTTGCTATCAATTTCAAACTTGTTTCAAAGAACATTAGTAAATTTTAAACCAAAAAGAGATGCTAGTATAGGAAATTCTATGGTCAAACAACTTTGAAAAATGCTGGACCAAATAAAGATAAACAGCTTTTCTCACTGCAGTTATCTTCAGATCCCTTAATACGCTAATGGACATTATGACTTTCCAAGAAGGAGATAGACCATGTGTTTGTTTCCAGATCATCTTACAGGATGTTTCCTGAGTCACACTTTGGAAAATGATGTAGTAAAAACATTTCACTTGCCGTTCTGAACAGGTCTTATTCTCTCATGCTTCTAAACTATTGGACATGCTGTCCCCACTGCTTAGATGTACTTCCCTCATCTACTTCACCAATTTCCCATGACCCCTTAAGACTGGATTCAAGTTCACCTCTTAAGCTCTTCTCAGCTCCTAGACTTCCCTTCCCACTCTCCCACTGCTGTGTCTTTACAGCTTTTAAGCTCTTATAATCATATCAGTTTTCACTGTGTATTACTGTTGGTTTTATCTGACTGTCCACTTTATCAAATGGGAATTACTAGAGGTTAGAAAATATTTTCTTTTATCTTTTAAACAGCTTGAAAATGTTAGGAATTTGATAAATAATTGTATAAAAATGAATTTGAACTTACTTGAGAGTCAATTCAAACCTAATATGATGCTCTGTGCCTGCTGCCTGCCTCACCCTTGTCTCAACACTCATGTGCCCCATGCCATATTCCAGCCATCCTGAACATCACTCATTTCAGCCCTGTTTCTTGCCTTTTTGGCCTTCTCATATATTGTTCTTTCTTTCCAGAGTTTCCTAAACCTTCTTTCCACTCCATCCCTTATTTAATTTTCATGCATTTCAGTTCTTCTAGGCCTCCCCAAATGAGATGAAATGCTCTTGTACAGCTACCAAAGTGTAGACTACCTCTATCCAACATATGTGATTGCAATTGCTTATTTAGTTGTATAGGCTATGTAATTGCAGCGACCACATCTACCCTGCTCACTAATGTGTCTTCATTGATGGAAAGGTGCCTGACACATTGTAGGTGAGCAACTAGTAGTCATGAAATGAATAAACAATTAGTTACTCTTCTCACCAAGGTTCCACATACCAGTCTATTTGGAATTTTATGACATTCATTTAATCAATGTCCCACTACACTGTCTGTTTTTACACAAGGTGATGGATTCATATTTTACTTTTACTTTTCTTTTTCCTATTCCCAGAGCTTCTGTCCATAATTTGTCACCTGCATGCTGGCACACAACTTACAAATCAATCCCTACCTCCTCCATGTCATACTGCCGTCTCTTTCTACAAATTATAGCTTACAGGTCCCTCAGGTTAACTAGAGCATACAAAAGGCTGAAAAACTCTACAAGGTCTTGTTTCCATTGACATTAAAATAGTGGGTCACACTATATCCAGAAAATTCATGTGGAAATGGCAGTCTGATATATTTCTTCAGAGAACAAAACAATTACAGATAAGCAATTTTCTTTCCCAGGAGACTAGTAAAGTGTTTTCCTCGTGTCACTTTTCAATATTTTATGTTGTGGTGAGTAACTACATCTTTTCCTTCCAATTAGAAAAGCCATCAACAAGCTGTAGAGTAAATAGCTAACCAGTGAAGTAAAAAACATATGAACATAACAACCCCAACCCACTGTTTTTCAATATTGACCAGAAACAGGGATGTTATAGAACATCCTTCTCAACACGTTAATAAAATTGTATTACTATAATTATTTTCTTTGCAACTACTCTTTATTTATTGGAAATTGTTTTGATATTATTTTAAATGAGGAGCATGGCTAGATTAAAAAACATAAAGGATGCAAAATAGACACAATTTCCTAAAATTACAAACTTTTCCCCAAAGCAAAAATATACTGTTTCATTTAACTCTGAGTTCTTATTTTTTTATTTTCCTTTTTAAAAAAACTAATTTGTTGACTATAGAAAATTTGAAAAATAAAAATCATATAAAAATCCACCACAGAAATTTCAGAAAGTCAATGTGAAGTTAAGATTATATATAGGCATTTGGAATTTGTAGAAGATAGATAAGTTTATTACAGAGAGCTGGTTGGAAGTTATCAAGCTGGAACATCCTTGACAGGGAACATAAGATTAGTTCTATACAAAATTGTGAATTAAGTAAAATTTTGGCTATCACAATTTCCAAAATGTATCCTTAGCTTTCCTCTTCAGCTAAGCCCTAATAGTTCCCACCATCTATAATTACACTCCTGTCTCCACCCTCCATGTCATGGCCAACTCCAGACTCTCCCCACCATTGCTCCACCCTGCCTATCTTTTATCAAAATAAATAAAATGGTGTCAGTCTTCACATTTAACACATTTAAGGGGCACCTGGGTGGCTCAGCTGGTTAAGCATATGACTCTTGATGCCAGCTAAGATCCTAATCTTAGGAGGTTGTAAGATGGAGCCCCACGTTGGGCTCTGCACTGAGTGAGGAGCTTGCTTGGAATTTTCTCTCTCCTTTGCTCTTTGCCTCTCCTTGGCGCTTTCGCTCTGTATCTCTCTCTCTCTCTCAAAATAAATGAACATTAAAAAATACATAAATTCATTTATATCCTCTTTCTATTGCAATTTCTTTGATGTACATACTGAGTCTTTGATATTCTTTGATATTCTTTTTTTTTAATGTTTATTTTTGTGAGAGAAACAGACAGATAATGAGTGGGGGAGGGGCAGAGAAGGAGGGAGACACAGAATCTGAAGCAGGCTCCAGGCTCTGAGCTGTCACCACAGAGCCCAACGTGGGCCTCAAATTCAGGAAAGATCCTGACCTGAGCCGAAGTTGGATGCCTAACCAACTGAGCCACCCAGGTGCCCCATAAGTCTTTGATTCTAACTTTGACTTCTCTAACCTTATGTCTGAGGGTTTAAATAAGACAAGGAAAATGAACTCATGTAGTGCCAAAAACAATTATTGTTATAATAATCATTATTATGATGATGATGCTACATAAAAACTTAAAAATTTAAAGATATTGTAAATTTTCCAATTATTAAAGTGAAAATAATATACCTTCGGATGGAAACTGACCAAAATATGACCCATAATCTCTCAACTAATTTGAGAGATTAACTTGTTGTGATATAACTTTCTAAACCATTCTTTTCACATGTACTTACATAGTCTACATTAACAAAGGTATTTAAGTGAGGTAGAAACACACTTATTAAAATTCAAATAATGAGAATATATGTTACAGAAATACGTATGAATAAAAGCATGATTAACACTAATTTCTCCATCTCATAATAGTTCCCTTATACTTGGTAATTACTCAGACAATGTATAGGGGTAAACCCAGAGTGGCTGGGGACTATACTTTGGATATGCGTGACGGTGGTAGGTAGAGATAGTATATTCCCTTTCCTTGTTTTAATTTTCTTCATGAAGCTTAACACTATTGTTAGGGTCTCAATGTTTGTGTCCCTTCCTGAATTCACATGTTAGAATTCCAACTCCCGATGTGATGGTGTTAGAAAGAGAGCCCTGCTGAATGGGATTAGTGTTTTATAAAAGAGACCTCACAGAGTTCCCTTGCTCTTTTCACTCTGTGAGGTTAAAATGAAAAGTCTGTGACCCAAAAAAGAGCCCTCACATGACCATGCTGACACCCAGAGCTCAGACTTTGAATACCAAAGCTTTGAGAACTAAATGTTTCTTGTTTATAAGCCACACAACACAATCTGTAGTATTTTATTATAGCAGCCTGAACAGACTAAGACTACCATCTACGCACATACAACACTTTTTTCCCCAGCTTAACTGAAGTATGATCACAAATAAAATTGTATATACTTAAGGTGTACAATGTGAAATTTGGATATACCCCATGTATTGTGAAATGATATCCACAATCAAGATAATTAACATAGTCATTACCTCTTATAGTTACCATTTTTTGTGCGTGGGATGAGAAAACTTGAGATCTACACCCTCAGTAAATTTCAAATATACACTAATTATTAAATACGGTCACTATGCTCTATATTAGGTTTCCAGAACTTGCTTATTTTATAACTAAAAGTTTGTACTCTCTGACCAACCACCACACCCCACCCCCACCCATGTAACCACTACTCTCCTGTCTGTTACTATGAGTTTAACATTTTTATATTTCACACATAAGTGAGATTATGCACTATTTATCTCTCTGTGTCTGGCTATTTCATTTATTATTATGTCCTCCCACTTCATCTATGTTGTCACATTTGGCATGATTTTCTTTCTTTTATTAATGCTGAATAATATTCCGTTGTGGATATATACAATACTATCTTTATCTTTTCATCTGTTGACAAACCCTTAGGTTGTTTCCATAACTTGGTTACTGAGAATAATATTGTAAAGAACATGGGAGTTGCAGATATCTCTTCAAGATACTTATTTAATTTCCTATTGGTATATACCCAGAATGAGATTGTGGATTATATTATAGCTGTATTTTAATTTTTGAGGAACTTCCATACTGTTTTCCATAATGGCTGTATCAATTTACATTCCTACCAACAATGTCTAAGAGTTTTCTTTTCTCTACATCTTTGCCAATACTTATCTTTGGATTTTTTAAAAATAAATCCATACTAATAGGAGTGAGGTAACATCTCATTGTGATTTCGATATGCATTTTCCTGATGATTAGTGAAGCTAAGCATATTTCATATATCTGTTGGCCATTTGTGTGCCTTCTGTGGAAAAAAAGAGTCAGCTCAGGTCTTTTTTCCCATTTCTCATTTGGGTTATTGATTTTTATTTGCTTGCTTTGTTTTGTTGCTATTGAGTTGTATGCATTCCATATATTTTTGTTTTTTCCATTCTGGAGAGCTGATTTTTACCTCATGATTTTTCCTTATTAATTCACTTCTGTTCCCTCAATTTAGGCTTAACAATGGCCCATGATGCTCTAAGTCAATTGATTTGTTTTATCACTTCAGTTTCTATCCCTATTACTGCCTAATTAACATTATTTTTCTAGTTTTAATTGCCAAGAGAAAGACCCATCTTATCCCTTGACAAGGATCCATCTCAAGCCTTAATTGACAATCTATAGATTAGCTACCTTTGGATCAGGGTTCTACCCACCATCTAATTACATGTACTTGTGGGAGTCAGGGCACACGAAAATAAAACTTGTCTGGCCATGGCTACTCAGCAAGAGTAGTGTGTAGCATATGAAGAAGGTAGGTAGTATTATGGATATGTGTTGTATATTCTACCCTTTAATTTCCAGATGTACCTATCTTTCCTTTCTATACATACAGTGTCCCTACCTAATATAATCTCATTACAATTCAACCATAAATACATCACCATCACTTTTATTCAAGTGATAAGGCAAAATAATAAAAGCTTTCTTCAGGGGTGCCTGGGTAGCTCAGTTGGTTAAGCATCCAACTTCTGCTCTGGTCATGATTTTGCGGTTCGTGAATTTGAGCCTCACATGGGGCTCTGTGCTGACAGTGCAGAACCTGGAGCCTGCTTTGGATTATGTGTCTCCCTCTCTCTCTGCCCCACCCTGCTCATACTCTGATTCTCTCAAAAAAAAAAAAAAAAAAAAAAGTTTTCTTCAGCCTGAGAAATGTCACAATGCCACTTCAAAAAGTTCTTTCCAGTAGTCCTATGATCCTTATCCTGGGAAGAGGCCCATTTCTACTTTCATACAAAGTACAACAGATGTTTTTTTTTTTCTTTCTGAATTCAGTGAACTCAATGTTAAATGTGATCACCAAAACACACACTATATATTGAGTAACAATAACAAATAAATAACATGTCTTCACTAAATGTGGAGAGAAAAAAAATCTACACTTAACTCTTTGAGCACAGGTGTTCAGGCTGTGGGCAGGATGACGACAAGTAGATCATTAGTTGAAAGCATATAAAATGATCTGTAAAATAGCACCCAGCCAGGCAGGAATTCTCATGACTATGATAGCTGAGTATGGTAAGGAAACAGATTGAAACCTCACTCCTTTTGCAGGGAAATGAATAGTTTGGTCAGACAATTAGACTGTCTAAAATTTTCTCACAGAAACTAATCCCTTATGATTAGCAGCTATAAAATCATAGCTTTCCACTTCAGGGTGGTATCACCTACCTTGCAGAAACTTCTGAAAATATGGGCTCAAATTTGTTTGTTTTTTTATCTTTTATACTCAGGTCTAAGTGACTAAGGCTACCTACCACATTATTTTGAATCAGATCCAGATCCCTCTTCAGCAGGGCTGGGGAATTTTAGCACTACACAACTCACAAAGGCTTTGTGGCCTGCCTGTCAACATTCTCCACAGGGACTCTGTGGTCTATAAATTAAAGATCTCAGCATGTTAGTCTATTCACACCTTCTAGATTAATATTCCTCCTTGGCTGCCACAGAACATTCTGAGTTCAAATCCAATTCTTCCTCTTCCTAGTAAGGCCTCAGCAAAGTCATTAACCTATCTGAATCTTTTCTCTGTAAAATAAACAACAATGTTGATAAGTCTATTTCATAGAAATCCTGCAAGAAATGATAAAAATTAAAGGCATAATTATGTATACATACTTATTCAGAAAGTCCAACATATAGTAATTCCAAATTAATTAATGACAAATCAAACCACCTCTACAGCAAGAAAAATTTTGAAAAATGTAAATGTTTTTATAAAAGACTAAAACCTACCATGAAACCAGAGCAAAAAAGCAAAAAAGGATTAAATCCTGATAAGGTTGAAAGTAAAAAATTGGACTCATTCACATGAACTTAATTTATAAAAACATTATTCAGAATAATAAAATACTTTCCTATAGTACTTACACAAAAGCTAATCTTACAGCTATCTGAACATATATGAAAGTTTCCTACCTGAAGGTGTATGTCTTGCATACAGTGTTAAAATTTTAAAGAAAAAATAATTGGGTGTGCTGAAAGAAAAAAAATGTGTCTAGAAATTTCAGAGACCCTTTTCAGGAAAGTATTCTGCATGATATAGAGAAAGAAAACTTATACTAAAAATATGAAAACACTAAAAAGAATCACTCTACAATGAATAAGAAAGTAAAACAGTGAAAAAACTCAGAGGGTAATACAGCCTAACAAAACAGTTTAATCAACCCGTCAATGCAGAGGAATTCACTAATAAATGAATCTGCCCTAACACTTCCATTTTTTTGTCTAGGGTGCTCAAAATTAAAATTTATCATTCTGGAAGTTGTTCAAATTTCTATGTACTAAAAAGTAGGGCAGATTGTATCATGGTCAAATCCTATTTGACTAGATAGAAATAAATTACTATTCATGTACACTTTTTAGAATTTCACAAAGTTACACCAATTTAGTAGAAATTACCCTGAGCAGTTTTTCAAGAAGTTTTAAGTTAACTCAAAAATGTAATAAGGCATTAACAAATGTAGTCAGAAATGTACATTTAAATTCCTGGATGATAAGATCACTAGCTGTTATTAACAGGTGATCATACTAACAATGTTTTTCACATAAGTAAAATTGTATTAATTAAAAATTGCAGAAAATTATTTTCTTCATGAATGCAATAGATATTTAATGAGTAATTTCCAAGGGCCAGATATTATTCTAAGGATTGGTGTTATTCTGATGAACAGCAAATTAGAGGTTGCTGCTCTCACAAATGTTATATTAACAGAATGGTGGGGGGTGAGAGAATATTTGATAGATGATAGATAGAGAAGAAAATATCTGGTAATTCAACATGTTATGTAGAGATAGGATAGGATGATGTAATAGAGAGTGACTGGGTGACTCTGATAATCTAACAGTCCTCAAAGAAATGATGTCAGTCTAAGACATAAATAACATTAACATCAGTCTTCTTAATATAGGGGAAAGGAATTTCAAGAAGAAGGAACAGCTAACACCAAAGGCATGATGGTAACCGAGGAGACGGTATGGGAGAGGATTTTGTAAATATGCAAAGAATTTGAATTTTAACTGTCATAGTAAGCCACTAGAATTTTTTTTTTTTTTTTAGTTTATGCATTTATTTTGAGAGAGACAGACACAACATGGACAGGGGAGGGGCAGAGAAAGAGGGAGAGTGAAAATCCCAAGTAGGCTCCGTGATGCCAGCACAGAGCCCAACGTGAGGCTTGATGACCTGAGCCGAAACCAAGAGTTCGGTGCTTAACAGACTGAGCTACCCAGGGACTCCTAAGCCACCAGATTTAAAGCTGGGTATAAACATGATATGATATGTATTTTTTAGGTATATTAAAAAAAAAACCCACACTGTCAGGGTACCTGGGTGGCTCGGCCGGTTAAGCATTTGACTATAGTTCAGGTCATGATCTTGAGATTTGTGAATTCAAGCCCTTTGTTGGGCTCTGTGCTGACAGCTCAAAGCCTGGAGCCTACTTCATATTGTGTCTCCCTCTCTTTCTGTCCCTCCCCACTCACACTCTGCCTCTCTCTCTCCCTCTTTCTCTCTCAAAAATAAACAAACATTTAAAAAATTAAAAAAAAAAACACTGCAGCTACTCTGGTAAAAATAGATTAAGAGGAAGCAGAGTAAGGAATAGTAGACTTTATCAACATGGAGATGGAAAGAAATGAAAAGTTCAGAATACTATTTGAATATATACTTAATAAAACTTACTAATGGATACAAACTTAGGGAAAATGAGAAATCTTAGATAAATCCCATGCTTTGGCTGGAGTAAATAGGATGATGGCACAATGCTGAGTACCAAAATGGAGAAGACAGGCAAGGATAAAGGGCTGGTATGGGAGTGGAATTTGCTTTTGGTCATTTTATGTTTATCAACATAGGGGTGCTATTCAAAGGCAGGGGACTCAATGAAGTCACTAAACAATTTAAGTGAGGTTGAAAACACAATTTGAAAATCTAAGATGAAAGACATTGGAGAAATGCTTTACAAATACCTACTTAAGTATTTCATGACCCTTTTCAGGCAGGTTACATAATCATATATTAGGAAATTGAGAAAGTAAAAAAAAAAATAGGAGTAAATATATAACTAAGTACCTAGTTCTAGTGCAGAGAATTTGATTAACATTT
Organism: Panthera tigris; assembly: GCF_018350195.1. Classification (NCBI taxonomy): domain Eukaryota; kingdom Metazoa; phylum Chordata; class Mammalia; order Carnivora; family Felidae; genus Panthera; species Panthera tigris. Next base: position 34,842,203 of record NC_056676.1, on the reverse strand, counting down.
TAAAAATGATTTAATGACAATATGTAAAAATGTCATTCATATGAAAATATATTAGAATTTTTGGGAGAGTGAACATCAGCAACAGAAATTTAATCTCACTTATGAAAAGAAAACTCGATTACAATAATTATAAAATCAGAATTGAGAGTATTAGGTCTCAGCAACACAGAATCTAAATAGCATTTATAGTGAAATAAAATTCTAAAATATTTGCAAACAGAACTCCATATTCCAATATAGAGGCAAAAGGGGAGTAGAAAATAGCATCTTTATTATTTTTTTTAATTTTTTTATTTTAGAGAGAGTGGGGGAGTAGGGCCGCAGGAGGGAGGGAGAGAGAGAGAGAGAGAGAGAGAGAGAGAGAGAGGAGAGAGAGAGAATCTCAAAGAGGCTCCATGCTCAGTGCTCTGACGCAGGGCTCAATCCAATGATTGTGAGATCATAACCTGAGATGAAACTAAGAGTCGGACACTCAACCAATTGAGCCACCCAGGCATCCTTAGAAATACCATCTTTAAATTTTTAGCCCAAGGCATTAACTACAGCCCAAGAATTGTCTATATATGTGATAAAGTAGCTAAGACAGCCAAAAGTAGACAGCAAAGTATGATCCTGCGACTGAACTTACGCTGAACACATTTTTGTTAAGTTGGGACTTTTTGAGAAAATCTGGTAGCCCATGAAATGGCATGGGAGTAAAAGGAAATATTCCCAGAATGTGAAAGCCCAGAAATCCCAAACCCTTCTCTATAGTTTGTTCTTTCCTATTGATAATATATTACTCTCTTTATGCATTAAGTTTAAAGTTACTCTGGATCTTAAACCCTTTCACAAATAACAGAAAAAATTTTCAAACACTTTAAATCTACTCAACCTCCATCACACATACTGTTTTCTATTATTTTATTTCCATCCTGGTATATATAATTGAAGCTTATTTCCATCATGATCATTATATTTTTATACAGATAATAATTATTTTACATGACTTTTTTACAGATTATTTGCTTATAATTTCTTCTCACATCTTAAACCTGGACTCAGATCATTTTACCTCTTCCTAAAATACACCCTTTAAAAGTTCCTTTAGTGAACATATATTGAACTTTGTGTACCTGAAAATGTCTTTATCTTGCCCTGATTCATAAAAGATATTTTTAGGGAGTACAAATTCTAAAGTTGACATTAACTTTTCTCAGTAATTTATTGAGTTTTAGTCCACTATCCTTTTGTATCCATTATACTACCGAGAAATCTACTCTCAGCCCATTTTTCATTCCTTTGTAATTGATGTTTCTTTTCTATCTGCTTTAAAAATTTTCACTTCATATTGTTCTGAAAATTCACCACAAAGCATCTAAGTAAGAGCACCTTCTTAGTTTAGTATTCATTGTATATTTATGTCTGTATTTCTAGAAAATCATTAACTATTATGTTTTCAAAACTTACTATTCTTTATTTTCTCCTTCTGGGACTCTGGATATTTGTTAGTGTTCATTTTAGCATCAATATTTCTTAACCATTCTTTCAAATTCTATCCCTGTATTTTTGCATTGTATTCTGGTTTGGTCCTGCAGCTCTACCACATAATTCACTACTTCACTACTGAGCCTTTATTTCTATATATATTTATTTTCAATTTCTAAACTATCTATTGGGATTTTTTTTTTCAAATCTACCATTTTTTTATTGTTCCCGTGCTTGGTTCATTTGTATTCTATTTTTATCCCTTTAAATATTTCAAAGTAATTTATATCTTGAATCTGATCGTTCCAATATCTGAAATTATTTAAGAGATAAATCTGTTGATTGCTGTTTCCCTAAACCTCAATATTATGACTTGTTTCCTTAAATGCTTAGTGACTTTGTTTTTTAATGTAAGCTCATATTTTTTTTTAATTTTTTAATGTTTATTATTTTTGAGACAGAGAGAGCACAAGCAGGGCAGGGGCAGAGAGACAGGGAGACACAGAATCCAAAGCAGGCTCCAGGCTCTGAACTGTCAGCACAGAGCCTGATGCGAGACTCAAACTCATAGACCACGAGATCATGACCTGAGCTGGTCTGACGCTCAATGGACTGAGCCACCCAGGCGCCCCATAAGCTCCTATTTTTAAATTTAATCTATGAGACAGATTAGTTTGAATCTAAATTGAGGCTGCTTTCTTTTAAAGATGAATTTGCATTTGCTTTTTCTGGAGTTCTGGAGAAAATCATCAACCTAGGAACATTTTGGATTCTTCAAGTTTCCCAAGCTTAAATGTATGAATCTCAAGTTTAGCTTCCTTGTATTTCTGGAGTCTCAAGGATTTTGCTTTCCATCATACCAATGACGTAGTCATTTTTTCTTATTTTTCACATTTTTTATTGTAATTTAATCCTTAGATCTCCTTCCTCTGATGCTGCCTTGTTTTATTTTATTATTTTATTTTACTTTATTTTATGAAAATTAACTTATTTTAGCAATTCTTAAAGTGCACTAAGATTTATATTTATTATAATTTACCCAGATACAATGTAATTTTATCAGAAGGGCCCTTTATAATTATCAAGAAGATCTATTCTGTAACACTTCAAGAACTAGAATGAAATTGTTGTCCTAACATAATGTTTTAAAAACCACAAGTAGAAGTAAATTATTTTGTTGGACTGATATAAATAAACATGTGCATACTTAATAATAAACACTAGAGCAAATTTGTGAATATTGATTTTGAGAGTGCCTCATTGAATTAAATGTGTTGATACGGTTGCCTTTAATAGAGAATCTGTAGGCTTAAACAGCTCACTACATTCATTATAGTATGCTGTGTTAATTAGCACAAACCTAGAACCAACACTCAAAAGAACTGAGATCAAGACACCCACGCGAATATTATGGAGAAAGAAACAACAAAGACTTGAAGTTAGAAACTAAGAATTGGCTATATTTAATGGCTACAAAAGCAGGTGGAAAATTTTGCAACTGAAATGGATTGCCTAATCCTAATGGGGCTTGAATAACTTTAGTGAAAAAGCCAAGCAACAGCTACTAACTATAACAATGAGGATACCATGGTAACAAAATGGCTTGAATTGTGACTATCTTAGGCTGTGGTTGTTAATTACAGAGCCCCCAAAATAGAATCAAATCCTAAACTTGAGGAGAGTGCATACTTAATACTATGTGCATGTGCATACTGTTTTGTTCAGTACTGTATCTTTAATGCCTAAAGCTATGGCTGGTACCTTGCAGAAACTCAATACACATTTGTTAATGAATAAAACCATGGCACACTAAAATCTTATAACAACAAACACAACAAAATATTCCGGGTTTGTTAAGAAATGACATTAAACAACAAGGATAGTGAAAATGCCTCACCAGATTCTGTTATTTCAGACTGTCTGTGAACCTTATCTATTTTTAAGCTAAATTTCTTCAAAATTATTGATGGATTAGAAGCAAAAAAAAAAAAGTTATCACTATCTGTGCACTAACTGATTAACTCTGTAATTAATGTGGGAAAAAGACAAAATGCACAGGTTTGGAAATGTTAATAAATGCCATATGGTATTATGTATGGTTTAGTACCAAAGTAATATGACTTTTATGTTTGTTTTACGTTTAATATGTAAACTTTTTATAACATTGCAGAGAGAGTGATATGTATTTAAGCTAATTCCACTACAGTTAAATATTATGAATGTTTAAACAACTCTGGTTTCATGGGATTCCATATGCATCCTGAAGCTCATAATTAAACATTTCAATGAAACTGTCACCAGTCCTACCCTTCACAGGCTACCTTAGTTCTCTTTGGCAATTACCAATCCTGGCAAAAGCCTGCAGTTCATTTTATCTGCTCTTGCTTGCAGCTCCTGGGGAAATATCATATTATTGTGCTGAAGGACTTTATTACTGATTATTCTCAGTCTCGCTGTTTTTCACAAAACCTTTAGTCATCCCTAAATAGCATTCTTCCTAATTCGCTAAAATGGCTCTTCCAAATTTTGACAACTTCCCCAAAAGCAACCATACCATTTTCTAAAGGTGACCCACTGGCCTTACTCTATTCATTTGTTACCCTTTTTCTTCTCTTTGCTCTCTCTTGTCAAATAGTTGGATTTTGATACATGTTTGCCAGATACATTAATAAACAGAACCATTCAGGTAAAAGTAAAGATGACTGGTGTGATAGCAGAATGTGAATGTTCCCGTTCATCTATGCAAGTCAATCCGTTTCATACTTAAAGGAGTCCTTTAAACCTTTGTCACCAGAGGAATCTAACCAATTTTAAAGAATTAATGACATTATGAATGTAATTTATCCACGTGACTGGTATTTAAAACATATGAAAAATTTAGTGTGGGCCCTGAGTACTGTAAAATTTGAAAAGAGATTGTTTCCATTTTTTTCAGAATATAAAAATAATTAGAGAAAAGGTCAGATTAAAACTTTTATGAGTGTTCCTATAGGACCTTTACTAATTGATCTTGTCCTTTGTTTTATACATTTGGTTAATAGTACATCTGTTGTTCATTTATCTAATGTCATTATGAATATTTGATATCTTCACCTTTAGAATTATTATAATTTAAAAATATTAAACACAAAGACCAATAAAAAATAAATTACTGAAATAAGCTATACTTATGAGTCCTTAGGAAATGTCTAAACCTAGAGAATATTAGAAGTGGTTGGAAAATCATCTGTTCTAAATGGAATAGACATTAACTCTACTATAGTTAGGAGAATTGGCTGTGTGCTCTGATTTTCTGACAATTTAGAAGATAGGTCCACTCAGTTATTGAACTAACCTTTTATAATATAATTACCAGAAAGAAAAGAATAAGAACACATATATTTTTACACAGTTCCTTCCCCTTCGAGGAAAAATGAAATCAATACCAAATACAACTCATGTACTTACATTAAGTTAGATACTATAGCATTGATTTCTACATCTCTTAAATCACTGGAAATATAGAAGTTATCTTGAAATAAGCCACAGTAAGGTTTTATAATAGAAGAATCCATTTCTATGTGGTAGTTACATGTTTAAATGGAAATTGGACAGATCATTTAAAAACTAAGACGATTTTGGGGTGCCTGGGTGTCTCAGTCGGTTAAGCGTCCAATTCTTGGTTTCAGCTCAGGTCCTAATCTCATGGTTGGTGAGCCCCATGTCGGGTTCTGCACTGACATTGTAGAGACTGGTTGGGATTCTCTCTCTCTCTGTTGCTGTCTGCCCCTCTCCTGCTCTCTCTTCCTCTCTCTCAAAATAAATAAACTAAAAAAAAAAAAAATTAAAAACTAAAAACTAAGTCCATTTCCACTCAGTATATTGATTCTGAAAAACCCAATGATGAAAACCATATATGAACTGTAAAACCTATAGATGTTAAAAATAAAAATAATTAATAATGTTAATACTTTTTTAATGTTTAGAAAGTAAAGACTTTAGAAGACATGTTCCTTTTATAGTCTTTTAAAAAATTAATACTTGCTAAAAATAGAAAAAGATTTAGCAGACCCAAAAAGTAACTTTGTATGATTTATGACATAAGATGGTTCAGGAACGAGTTGTATCCTGCAGATGAAATGTGGTAATTGCCACTACATCTACTGTCATAAGCCACACCTTCTCTGGGGCTTCTTCCCATTTCATCCTGTGATTTTCTTTTTAGTTAAACATTTTTGATTTTACATACTATGGTATCTTGACAATTGAAATGGCTGAATCTTTTATTTTAAAAAAAATTAATGTTTATTTTTGAGAGAGAGAAACAGAGTGCAAGCGAGGGAGGGGCAGAGAGAGAGGGAGACACAGAATCCGAAGCAGGCTCCAGGCTCTGAGCTGTCAGCACAGAGCCCAACGTGGGGCTCAAACTCACTAACAGTGAGATCATGACCTGAGCCAAGTCAGACGCTAACTAACTGAGCCACTGAGGCGCCCCAGAATTTTTAATAGTTCTAACATGAATCTTGATATATTACTGTAATTTTAAAATTTGAATATAAAAATTTTACAAAGAAATGTCTCATTTATCTAGATTAAAAATTGTTATAATTTCTCATTCCATATAATGACTTCAGTAAATATCAGTATTTCAGTAAATCATTATGTTTAATATTGACAGACTATCTAAACTATCAAGGTTCTTTTACATTTAATATTTTATAGGATAGTCCTTGAAATTTCATAATTATTTGCCAGCAATTAGTGAGGAAAAATATAAAGAGGAAGTATCAATTCCTTCATCTCACAGTAATAAATGAGAAGAGCAAAATCTCTGAAGGGAAATAGTCCTGAATTTGTATCCTGTCATTTATCTACCATGTGGATTTGATGAACTTATATAATATCTTCAGTTTCTTCATCAGTTAAATCAAAATATCTATATTGTGTAGGGAGAGAGAGACAGTGAGTGTGTTTGTTTATGTGTGTGTATGTTTGTGTTTGTGTTTAAGAGAGAGAGAAAAAGGGAGAGAAATGTAATACAAGTTTATGACATGCTAACTTAAGGAGTAGTTACCATGTACATAGCAATAAATGGGGAAAATATGTTTGTCAGCTATAATGTACTGCCGTATGTGTGAGTAATGGGGCCCTGACTTGGAGTAATTACAAATTTATCTTCTTCTTTTTTTTAGAGAACTTGATCTTGGTAGAACAAATACAACAAGTGAACTACTACTCTCACAAAGAACTCCAGAGTTACACAAATGTAACTTTTGATGTGTCTGAAAATTATTCTCTAATTCAAGCCCCCATTCCAGCTAAGGGTAGATAACATAAAGTCTTTCTGAATAACAAGTCATTTAGGTATTAACTAAAGCCAATTCCCTTGACTTTCTTTTCTCAGAAGAGGTTTTGATGTTTGCTGTCTAGAGAGGAGGGGCTGGGATTCTCACAGCATCATCAAATTGTGGAGGAAGCCCTTGACCTCTAGTCCTTGCTGGCATCAGCTTTTCTGTCCATCTGTTCTGTTCCCCAGGCTTGGTTGTGTTGCCATCCATGGCTGCTTCTTCCATCCCAGCCATAAAAGACCTTCAAGCCTGCCAACTCAGCTAACTTCTCAGATCACTGGAAACTGCAGTTTCTCTCCCACACCACTCCTGGCTGCAGGAATCTTAGCAGCTGTATTTAAACACCTTATGCAGATATATGCCAATTGGTCAGTATATTGACATGTTGCCAAACATTGCTCACATGGTATCAGGAAACTTAAACTTCAAGGAATGTGCTGGTTTCCTGGGTTCCCCTCCTGCCTTCAAATTCCTACCCAAGTCAGAATTTGTTTGGGTGGTGGGACAGGAGCAGGTTACTTCCTGAGACATGATTAGTTTGCAACCCTACCTTCTTATTCTGTTCTCTTCAACAAGTCGTATGAGAGATGTTTGGATCTTTGTAACAATAGTAATAATAATAATAATAATAATAATAATAACAATAGTAATAATAATAAAATCTATAACTTTTTCTGTTCTACTTTATATTGATATTATGACCTCCCTTCCCTATGGCAGTGAAAATCAAGGTCTAGTTGAACTGCAGGGACGAAGAAGTAAACAGAGGAATTGCAGGGATTATAAAACTAAAGATTTTGGAGCACCTGCATGGCTCAGTCGGTTAAGCATCTGACTCTTAATTTCAGCTCAGATCATGATCTCACAGTTTGTAGGATCAAACACAACCTCTGGACTGTGCTGTCAGCGTGGGATCTTCTCTCTCCCTCTCTCTCATGTCCCTCAAGCTCCTGTGCATGTGCTGCGCTCGTTTGCTCTCTCTCCCTCAAAATAAATAAACATTAAAAATATATAAATTGGTTTTTTAAAAAGGTTCTACACCAACACACTATTATTCCATTGTACTAAGAACAGGGATTTATAATGAAAAATTATAAAAAAAAAAAGAGGGCACTACCCTCAACCCAAAGATGTTAGATTATCTTATCTAGCCTGAAAATTTAAAAATTATTTTTCAAAATAATTCTTTCATAAAAAATCTCAATCTCTCTTACTCAATAAAGCCTCCTAAAATTCATCATAATTAATTTGCCTTATGTATCTCTAAGTAAATCATTTATTGACATTCATTTATTTATTCATTCACCAGGGGTTTACTGAGAACAAGTTATTGACCAGGAACTCTCCTGGATGATGAAAATCCAAAAATGAAGACATAGTCCCTAATCTCATACAATTCATAGTCCAGCAGAGAAGACAATCCCCAAAACAGATAGTTATAATATCATGTTATCACATTTGCATTTTTACGCAAATGTTACAGAGGAGCACCTACTAGCTAAATATTAAAGGCAAAGATTGAGTAAATGCTATTTCCACTAAACAGCAGGAGCAGATAAAGTGTACTGTGTAGAAGATCTAGATGTTCAACCATACTACATAGATGGTAAGAAATAATGCTCACAAGCTAGGCAGTCACCAGTTAATGACTTTAACGTGTTTCCTGTAGGTTGTCAATGAGAGATCTTTGACAGGAATCTAGCAGAAAACTAGAGTGTTCAAAATTTCCCATTGGATAAGCCATTTGGGGACGTGCTTTGTTAACCTCTGGATCGACACATTTGTGACTTCTTGTGCCTCAGAGCTATTCTCTAGTTGTTCCATGTAAGTTCTATTACAATCAGTTTGTATATCTTTTATTAAATGTCAGAAGAATGGCTGGAACTCAGGCTGTAAGTAAAAGTACTTCCTCCATGTTCTTGAACTGGTGAGGTAAAGGAAAGTGTAATGGGACATGGTGTACCTGTCCCCATTCTATATCAACTAACCTTTCTGATGACAGTAGGGAAAAAGATAAGGGGTTTTCCAAGAAATAATCTTAGCTATTTTTGTTGTTTTTCAAAATGGGGTAAATTTTAAATATAATAGAAATTAAGTTTCTACTCTTTTTTTCCAGGAGCTTCAAGAACAAATAGAAGAATCAGTTTATTATCACACAAACATAATTATGGCAGAAGCTCTGAAAAGTTGTTCATTCTATTACCTAATGGAAGAAATACACACTAAGCATCCAAAATAATGTCCTTTCTTATTATTTAATATTTTCCTTCTAAAGGAAAAATTCCTTTATATCCCATCATTATATGTAGTTCTTTGTCACATTCTTCCCATTCATATGCTTTCTCCATTATTCCCATAAAATAATGAAGTGAAAACATCAATAATAAAATTGTGTACTTCTTGTTCATATATTCTGTAATTGATTATTGCTTTATAAGCACTCAAATTCATGTAAGAGACTAGCAGCATCTTCCACATTAGTTGTGATATTAATAGCAACTACATGCACAAATCAAATAATACCTGTACCTAGCCAAATTAAATTATTTATAATGCCAAAGATATGGTATATCATATCACATGGCATGTTAGCATTTTGCCTATGGAATTTTATCATTATTTCCAGAATTCCCAAGTCACTATGATCTTAGCTATGAAAATACTGTCTTAGACAGTCATATAAAGCAGGGAATAAATAACTCAATAAGAATCAAGTATACCCCTATAAATGTTTTTATTGCTTTTGAGTTGTTTCTTCAGATTTTAGATTTGGGTGATAATTGTTTCCTTCTATACCATTTTATCCTCTCCATGAAAATAACAAGATTATAAATGAGAGCTAAAACCTGGATTATCAAGATGTTAGAAGCCAGCAGCACACTTTTTCGCAGACTTTGAATAACAATTCAGACACTCCCAAACCTTATACACACTTTAATTGTTAGCCATTTTCCCCATATAAATTCTCTGATCTTAAAGTGTTAAGGAAGTAAAAGACATCCACTTTGAAAACTGTTGTATGGTCTTTTTTTGTTTGGTGTGTGTGTGTGTGTGTGTGTGTGTGTGTGTGTGTGTGTGTGTGTTGTTCCTGTCTTAATTCACTAACTTAGAGCTGTAAAATGTAATAGAACCAAATAGAAGGTATAAAATTATATAACTTGTAACTGAAAATTTGGATTAGATATAGGCATATATAATTTTATGTCGCTGTTCATTTTTTAAAATGCACTTTTTAAAGACTATGTACCATACATGCCTTAGATCTAGGATGACACAGTTTTCTTTCCTTAAATATACAGCTCTATTAGGCAAAGACGAGCACCATCAAAAATGCAAAACAGCAATATATGTTAAATACTTATTTAGTATATCTACCATGAAATGTGTTAAAGGAAGCAAAAAACTCTTCATTTTGTGTTTTTTTCAAAGATTTTCAAAAAGTTATAATTTTACAGAACATCACTGGCACATGTTTAAATTGTCAAATATATTTTCTCCTCCATCATTTAGTATATATTTCTCAAAATATAAAATCAGTATATTATATACATTTATTACCATCTTCATCAAATTTTCTCAAAGATAGTAAAATATTGAATTACGATTGCCTTATTAAATACATATCTTTTTGCTGTATGTAACTTTCATTTACATGCTGTTTACAGAGTAGTGTTAACAATCATAATGATCTGAATATCAGACTCAATTTTCTGTTTCTCTTTTATAAATGTAGAATTTAAACACTAAATAAACATCAAAATAGATTATTGAGGAAGATATGAAGCAAGAGTTTTTTAATGATCTATTTCTTTATAAAAAACTTTAATGTTTATTTATTTTTGAGAGAGAGAGAGAGAGAGAGAGGGAGAGAGTGCCAGCATGAGCAGGGGAGAGGCAGAAAGAGGAAGACACAGAATCCGAAGCAGTCTCCAGGCTCTAAGCTGTCAGCACAGAGTCCCACGCGGGGCTTGAACTCATGAACCATGGGATCATGACCTGAGCCAAGTGGTGCTCAATCAACTAAGCCTCCCAGGCGCCCCAATGATCTATGTCTAAGTGTGAACATTAATTTCTTTTAATAATGTCACAGAAATTTTTAAAGCCTATTTTCAAGATTAAAGGAAGAATCTGATTAACAAAGGTGAATCAAATGTAGACTTTAACAATAAAAGTTATATGAGGAAATTAAGCAACCGAAAGTACACTATTTACTTCTTTTTATTGCTAAGAACATCTTTATGACACTGGAAATTTTATTCCTAAAACATACATCTACACTGACCTCATTCCCCTGTTTTTGTTATTAATTTGATATTCAAATTAACTATTGCAGCACTGATAAAGAATATTAATCAGTAATCAGTAATTTTAACATAGGAGATAATTACATTAAAAATAATTTACCTTTAAATTTTAAACAAATTAGTCACACAGGTCACACTGACTGAGACTGTTTGCGGCCCTTTTCCAATATATTTTATGGACATAATTAAAAGTAAGTATACTTTTTCCAATAATACAAGTTTACACATAAAGTAAAGGAATCATCAACCCTTTCAATGTTTGGCAAGTACTCTAATATTTGGTAATTCTTAGTCTATTTTAACATCAACTAATGGAGGTATAAAGCAGAAAGTGAAGTGCTTTATTAAATAGCAATTTTGAAATAAAAATTAAACCAAACAATTCTGAGTTCACTACCATTAGAGCAGTCTGGGAAAATCTAGGTCGAGGTTAAATCATATACAACAAATAGCTTCCCCTTTCTCCCAATATACAAGTATAGACATTTTCTTAGTACCACAGTTTGAGTTAAATAAATGTTAATTGTTTGAATCAAGAGAATCATAACTCACTGATATTATTTTAAGTTCAACCCTTCTGTGAAATCTTATTTTTTCTTGTTTTTTTTTTTTTTTAAAGGAGTTCTATAGTAATCAATAGAAAAAGCTAATGCTTCAGGTCATTTGTCAGTCCAAATGACCTAATATATATTATATTACATATTCATATTTTATAAAATGAACAAGTGCAGAAAAAAGGAAGTAGAAGGGAGTAAAAACTTGAAAGAAAGGAACAGAGCAAAATGAGTTACCCATTCTTAGACTTTTCTTTGATTAAGGGAAGGCCCTATTTAGGACCAGAGATAGCTAATAAAATTGACACCTGCAATCTTACTGGCATGAAGAACTAGAGGATAAATTTCAGAGAAAATACAGTACCTGGAAAAGATGTCAAAAATAAAACAAAAGAAGAGAATCATTAATAAAGAGCCCAAATTCGCATAGAAACCTTACTCCCATGTCTAGCTGAGCTCTGAACTACTCAGGCTAAATGCAGATTCCAGTAGCCCAGCTAATGCTAAAAAACTAAACAGAACTCTCAACTTCCATTCACTGCAGGGAAGACTGAGTTTGGAATTTGAGTTCAGCCTGCTAAAGTAAAAATCAATATTTTTGAGGACATAATTGAATCCAGAGTTTCACAATGTTGAGAATACAACTCAAATTATTAAATGCACAAAGAACAGGTAAGATGACTGTATACAAAGAAAAAAACAATCAATATAGATTGACACATAGATGTCAAAAATGTTGGAATTAGTAGAAAAGAATTTTTAAAAAGTAAACAATAACCATTATAATGAAGTATTTCAAAACATTCTGGTAATGAGTGAACGAAATAGCAGAGAAATAGAAAATATAAAGGTAAGTGAAAATTACAGATATAAAAAAATATAATTAAAAAAATATATCATTAGAGAGTAACAACTAATGGATTTGAGAAAAAAATAGAGTCAGTGGACTTGAAGGCAAATCAAGCAAAAATTATCCAATTTGAAGAAAGTAGAGAAAAAAGATTGAGAACAATTGAACAGAACCTCAGCAGTTTGTACATTAGCAAAGTCATAACATTCATGTACTGGAGTCCCAAAAATAAAGAAGAGAGGAAATGAGGAAGAAAATATTTAAACAGTGGCAAACATCTTCCAAAATATTGTGGAAGACATAAATTTATGGTTTCAAGAAGCTCACCAAGTCCCAAGCTGGATAAATATAAAGAATATTATTCATAAGGCATATCAAATAGCTGAAACTTCAAAACGACAAGAAAATCTTAAAAGTAATCCCCAAAAGACATGCTACCTGCAAATAAAAACAATACAAATGACCATTTCTCATCATGAAAATACACAGTCCAGAAGAAACTGGAACAAATGCTTAAGGTGCTACAAGAAAAACTGAACCCAGAATTATAAAATAGTAAATATATCCTTCAGGAATTAAGAAAAACTAAATGAGTAAATGAGTAAAAACTGAAAGTATTCATCTTCAGCAGACCAAAACTATAAGAAATGATGAAGGAAGTTCTTCAAGAAAGGAAATCATACCAAAGTAAAGTTCAGATCCTAGAAAGAAAATCAAGAGCATCAGAAATGGAGTTTAACTGGTTAAACACCCTTTTCTCTTAATAATAATAACATTTATGACTGATTAAAGCAAAATATAACATTGTATATGGAATTTATAGTGTGTGTGTTTATGTGTGTTCTAATATTTTAAAACAAAAACAAATTAGTCTATGGATCAAAGAAAAACTCAGACAGAAATTCAAAATTATTTGAAATGAATTATAGAAGAGAATAAATTATGAAAAGTTGCTCAAGCAACACTTATATCTTTATTTATTTTTTATTTTTTTAATGTTTTATTTATTTTTGAGACAGAAGAGATAGAACATGAGTGGGGGAGGGGAGAGGGAGACACAGAATCTGAGCTGTCAGCACAGAGCCCGATGTGGGGCTTGAACACAGGAACTGTGAGATCATGATCTGAGCCAAAGTTGGATGCTTAACTGAGTGACCCAGGTGCCCCAAGCAACACTTTATATCTTTAAATGCCAACTGAGGAAAGTAAAGGAGTAGAAGCCTAACATATATAGTTACAAGATATAGAAGTAGCGTATATGACAACTATATCAAAATGGGATGGGAGACAATGGGCCTAAAATGACCTTAAGGTTTTTGCATTTTGAGTGGGATGATATATTTAACTCTGAGTGTGAAAGTTAAAAATGTATACTCTATACCTTGGACAAACCATTAAAAATACTGCAAAAAAAAGTAGAATTGTAAAGCCATTAGATATGTTAAATTTAATTTTTTTTTTAATTTTTGGGGTGCCTGGGTGGCTCCGTCCGTTAAGGGTCGAACTTCAGCTCAGGTCATGATCTCACAGTTTGTGAGTTGAGCCCCCGCATCAGGCTCTGTGCTGACAGCTCAGAGCCTGGAGCCTGCTTCGGATTCTGTGTCTCCCTGTCTCTCTGACCCTCCCCCACTCACACTCTGTCTCTGTCTCTCTCTTAAGAATGAATGCATGAATGAATAAATAAATAAATAAATAAATTTTTAAGTTTATTTATTTATTTTGATAGAGACAGAGGGTGGAGGAAGGGCAGAGAGAGAATCCCAAGCAGGTGCTGCAGTGTCAGCACAGAGCCCAACAAGGAGCTTGAACTAAAATCTATGAGATCACCACCTGAGCCAAAACCAAGAGTCGAATGCTTAACCAACAGAGCCACCCAGAAGCCCCAAATTTAAATTATTTTTAAAAATCATTTAATCTAAAAGAAATCTAGAAACAAAAAGGAGAAACAGTGACAATAAAAAAACCGGGGAAAATGGAAAACAAGTAGTAAAATGGCAAAAGCCAAATACACAAATAATTTCATTAAATACAAATGAACTAAGGATTCCAAAGAAAATACAGACAGCTGTTAAGAATATACAAAAAAAGTAAGATATATTACAGAAGATTTGCAAGAGGCACACTTTAAATGTAAAAATACAGATAGGTTGAAAGTAAAAGAAGGAATACGTATATACCATGTAAACCATGTAATAAGACTAGAGTTGCATAAAATTAGATAAAGTATACTTCAAGGCAAGGAATATTTTCAGAGAAAAAAAGGAACATTTCATAATGATAAAAGAGTGAATACAGAAGAATGGCATAAAAATCATAAACAATATATGTATCTAGACACAGAGCCTGAAAATACATAAAGAAAACATTGACAAAATTAAAAGGAGAAAAAAATAGATAAATTCACAATCATAGTTGCATAGCTTAATAACCCTTTCTCAGAAATTTATAAAAGAAAACTAGAAAAATACATGACATGGAAGAGATGAACACAATCACTCACTTTGACCTAGTTGACAATTATAAACACTATACTCAAAAGCTACAGAATACACATTCTTTTCAAGAGCACATGGAAAATTCACCAAGATAAATCATATACTGAGTCATAAAAACAGTCTCAAAAATTTCAAAATATTGAAATCCTGTAAAGAACATTCTTTGACTATATTGGAATCTATAGAAATCAATAACAATAATGTATCTAGACTAAAGGCCAAATATTTAGCAATAAAAAAAATCCATGGATCAGAGGAAAACTCAAGAAAAAATTTTAAATACTCTGAATCAAGTGATATTAAAATAGCATAACAAATCATAGGACATAGCTAAAGTAGATCAGGGAAAGCATTAATATAATATTAAAGTTGTTAAAGTTATTGAAGTATTTAATAAAATAAAAATATTACTATAATAATAAAGCTAACAAATAGCTATTATCTTGGGGTACGTGGGTGGCTCAATGGGTAAGCATCCAACTCTTGATCTTGGCTCAGGTTATGATCTCACGGTTCGTGAGTTCGAGTCCCATGTTAGGCTCTGTGCTCTCTGCCTCTGTCTCTGCCCCACCATACTTGTACTGTCTTTCTCTCAAAATAAATAAATAAACTTAAAAAAAATTTAAAAATAACAATTATCTTTAATGTGAAAACTAAATGTACACTTTTGTGTTTAATGTCAATGTTTTCTTTCCTCTTCTTTGTCTGCTTTTAATTTTCATTAATTATGAAGATACAAATCTTAAGTGTTCAGCATAGTGACACTAGAGGTAAGAGCAAAATTTTGTTGAAGTCAAATAAGCTCTCCTTACACATTCACAAATATGGCTGTGCACATTTTAAAAAATATTCTATGCAATGAACAGACACATTTATATACTCAGTCTTCTTTCAATGAAAAACAGAACTAAATTAGAGAATCAGATTAGTGCTGTTGATTTGAATAATGGTTTAAACCTCAAATACATATGTTAGAAACCATTATATAGCCAACAAAAGTCATTGGAGTTTCTCCATTATTGTGTCTTTGTGATATGGGAAATATTTTGACAGCATTAGAAATATCTCATACTTGTGAGCAACAGAACAAATCAGAGCCATGTTTAATGTTTAATCCATGTGTGGATTACATACAGATTTCCAAAGCAAGGAGTTTTGTTTCCTATTAAAAAAATGAAAGATGTATGCATACATATTTTTTTATATTTCATATAGATAGATATAGATAAATATACAGATTACATATATAAATTTTAGAATAAGCAGCTCCTTAGGTTTTAACAGGATGCCTAGAGGCCAGTAAAGGGAGAGTCAGGGTCAGCTATCAGGAAAAGTCAGATACCCATTCCAGCAACATTCCTAAAACAAAGCTACCAGAAGCTAGATGGAACCACACAGGCCCCAGACAAAGAAGGCCAGACCCTGTCTAACGAAGGGAGAAAAGACACAAAACCCTACTCCCTAAAAAAATCCCCTCCCAAAATAATAAACATTCCACCCCACTAGTTAACAATTGTTAATAAAAGATAGAAACCCCAAACCCAAGGGCACAGCTTTCCTTTGAGCTTGTTGGCTCTCACATCTTGAGAGTGTACTCTCATTTAAAAAAAAATTTTTTTTAACGTTTATTTATTTTTTGAGACAGAGAGAGACAAAGCATGAACGGGGGAGGGTCAGAGAGAGGGAGACACAGAATCTGAAACAGGCTCCAGGCTCTGAGCTGTCAGCACAGAGCCCGACGCGGGGCTCGAACCCATGGACCGCGAGATATGACCTGAGCCGAAGTGGGCCGCTTAACCAACTGAGCCACCCAGGCGCCCCATCATTTAAAATAAACTCTTCACTTCCACTGCTCAATCACTGTCTGGTGTGTCTGAATTCTTTTTTGCAATGAGACTAAGACATCCTGGGGATAGGCTGGGTGGAGGCCTCAGGGTTTGGGTGTCTCCCCAGGTCACCCAGAAACATTAACAAATATATAAGCATTTTTTAAGCTTTAACACTTTTTTTTTTTTACTTTTTAAAATTCTTTCTGGCTTTCCATTATCTTGACGTGGTATGATGGAAATTATATAAATTCTATAAGTTGTGTAGTTTATTTCTACAAGAATCACTTAAACCCCAGCAACCACATTTTATGATGTCTCCTATTGTGTAAAACACCTTGCCAGCCATTGGACTCACTACAACCAAAAGTATAGAGATTTATGCTTTAAAGGTGTTATGCATCTCCATACAGACACTTAGTATTTGATGAACAGGAAGCGTTGAATACATGTTTGTTGAATGAAAAGTGCATAAATAATAGAACTTAGGGACAACTGTCTGAGTGTAGATGTAAAAGCTAAAAATGAAACTGAAAACCTGTACCTGAAGCTTTATTTATTTCTCTGAATAAATTTTCAAAGATATTTCTGTGAAAAAGGCAAGTAAGAAGAAACAAATTCGGGGCCTTTTGCCAAATAGAAGTTGTAGTCAGGAAATTAGTTAAGCATACAATTATGCCCTTGTCAAGTGTGTTAAACTACAAAGTTACAAAAATGAAGGCGAAAGTGACAATGGATATTTCTAAAGTTAGGAAGCCCAATACTGGGCAGAAAAACCACTGAGAGTAGAACATACAATGGATATTCATTAATTTTTTTTTTTCAACGTTTTTTATTTATTTTTGGGACAGAGAGAGACAGAGCATGAACGGGGGAGGGGCAGAGAGAGAGAGGGAGACACAGAATCGGAAATAGGCTCCAGGCTCCGAGCCATCAGCCCAGAGCCTGACGCGGGGCTCGAACTCACGGACCGCGAGATCGTGACCTGGCTGAAGTCGGACGCTTAACCGACTGCGCCACCCAGGCGCCCCAACAATGGATATTCATTAAATAGAAAAATCATCCAATAGCTCTGTATTTTATTCAGAATAAATGCCAAAGTACTTAAACCTTCCACCTATAATCTCATGACCCATTTATTCCATTCCAGTAACAACTGGCATCCTTGCTCTTCCTAGAAATGATAGGCCTGGTCCTACTTTAGGACTTTTGTACCTGCTACATCCAGACTCTGCCTTTTGCCTGCTGGACTAGTCAGATATTGGCAAGCTCCCTCTTTCAAAGCTATTCTCAAATAGTATTTTCTCAGTGAGGCTCACCCAGACCATCCTATTAAAAACATGCACCAGACCTCTTCAAAATCAATGATATTTCCAAATCCTCTTGTACTACTCTGATTTTTCTTTTTCTATAGAACTTCATACATTCTAACATATTTTATAATTTTTATTTACATATTTTAATTACTATTTACTGCTTGTCTTGAATCGTAGAATATAATCACAAGGGCAGGGAGTCTCATCTTGTTCATTGGTATATATTTAGTTTCTTCCATATTTAGGTGCTCAATAAATTTATAAATAAAGGGAATGTATTTTACAAATTGAATTATTTACTAATAATCTAAGTGTACTTAAAAATTTTTAGCCAAACATCTGGCATATCTTTTGCCTACAATTCACCAAGGCATATCCTCCTAAATATCAATCCAAGGACGAAGTTAATAGTTGACATTTTGCAATTTTCCTTAGCTCACTTTCTAACTCTGCCAGTAAGAAATTGTTCCTCTTTGTGCTCAGTGCGATAAAAGACTAACAGTATCTACACACTGCTATATATAACATTTTTTTTAATTAAAAAAGGAAATTGAACAGTCATGCTTGGTCGTTGGAAATAAGGTGTTCCTAGGCTGATGCTGCTCCCAATTTCCATTGGCTACCCTTTCATGGTCAATAATCTAAAAAGTGTTTCACAGTAGGTCCAACCACCCTAGGTTCATTATCAATATTTAAAGTGTTCTCAATTCTTCAAATGGTTCTCATAAAGTATACCCAAATAGACTAAGATGGTTCATTCTGCCATTTATTGAAAGCTGTTTACTTAGCGCCTTCTATGTGTCACACATGGTGCTAGGGGATGGAGTCTCAGGAACTAGTGAATAATTTAAAAATGTGCACATTTGTTTTCATCTCTCTTGTGTTCTAACATAATGGAAATAATTTCAAAGTGGTTGATATTAACATTAAATATAGTGAGTACCCTAATCTATACAGCAAACATAGACATGTCTAGACATATAATATATATGTAAATGCACATCACAATTCCAAATTTTATAAACTAAACTGATACAAATAATGGTACATTAATAATGCTGTGATACCACATTACAGAAAGAGCCCAAATGTCCACTGACTGATGCCTGGATAGAGAAGATATGATATATGCATATACATATAGGTGTATATGTATATGTATATGTATATGTATATGTATATGTATATATGTAGTAGAATATTATTCAGCCATCAAAAATAATGAAATCTTGCCATTTGCAACAACATGGATAGAACTAGGGTGTATTATGCTAAATGAAATTAAGTGCATCAGAGAAAGACAAATACCATATGATTTCACTCATCTGTGGTATTTAAGAAACAAAATGAGTGAATGAACATAGGGGAAGGGAAGGAAAAATAAAATAAGATAAAAACAGAGAGGGAGGCAAACCATAAAAGAGTATTAACTATAAAGAACAAACCTCCTGAAGGGGAGGTGGGGTGGGCTGAATGGGTAATGACATTAAGGACAGCGCTAGTGATGAGCACTGGGTGTTATATGTAAGTGATGAATCAGTAAATTGTACTCCTGAAACCAATACTACACTATATGTTAACTAACTTAAATTAAAAAAAAAAAAAAAAAACTTGAACAAAAAATAAAAATAAGAAAATTAAGAAAAGAAAGGAATGCTATGATAGGTACTACATATATCTCATAGTTTTTTTATTATTGGTATTATTTAAAGTATTTTTTTGAGTTTAAAAAAAAACATTGTATGCCTGAGAGGGATGTATTTTTGAAAAGCAAATGTCTACATATACAGTTCTTAACTACATTTGCTGATGGGTTCAATATATTCTCATTACATCTCACCTCTGGTAGAACGGATTAACAGCCTTTAAAAATAATATCATGTTGCAGATTAAGTTTATGATTACTTTGTTCAATTGTATCATATTATACTGTGACATTATATTAATGTTAATATATCCAAAAGCTGTTGGGTAAATTGGTGTCACTCACTATTTGCAAATACTCTTATAACCAGATGAAAAAATTCAAGTAAAGAGAGTACTTGCAAAGGTCCTTCTACCAAAAGAAACTAGGTAAATAAGAATTAGTAGACAAAAATCAGTCTTTGAGAGATGAAATGAAATTGAAATAAGGGAAGGGTGAGATAAAAAGTCAAGAAATAATCATTGTATACATCCACTGCCTTTCAATTTAATAAATCACTTACATATAGCTTCTTCAGAGCAAAAGAAACCCATCAACAAAGTACAACTATAACCTATAGAATGGGAAAAGTATTTTCAAACTATATATCTGATAAAGAGTTAATATCCAAAATATATAAAGAACACCTACAACTCAATTGCCAAACCAAAAATTAAAAAAAAAAGTGGGCAAAGAAACTAAATGGACATTTGTCATGAAACAGGTACATGAAAAGGTGCTCAATATCACTAATCATTAGAGAAATGAAAATTAAAACCACAATTAGATATCACCTCATTTGTTAGAATGGCCATCATCAAAACGATAAGAAATAAACATAGGCATGGATGTGGAGAAAAGGGAACTCATGTGCACTAGTCATGGGATTGTAAAATGGTACAGACACTATAGGAAATAGTGTGGAAGGATACTGAAAAAATTAAAAATAGAACTACCATATCATCCAGCAATTGCACTTCTGGGAATAATCTAAAGGAAACAAAAACACTAACTCAAAAGGATATCTGCACCCCTATATTCATAGCAGCATTATTTACAGTAGCAAGACATGAAAACAACCTGTGTCCATCAATACATGAAAGGATAAAGAAATTGTACTGTATATAGACAGAAATAGATAGATACACACACACACGCAGACACACACACACACACACACACACACACACACACACACACACTGGAATATCATTCAGCCAAAATAAAACAAAGAAATACTCGCACTTGCAGCAACACGCTTCAGTCTTGAAGGTATTATGCTAATGAAATAAGTCAGACAGGCAAAGACAAATAACTATATTATCACACTTACATGTGGAATAGTTTTAAAAGATCAGAAAAATAGATCAGAAGTGGAGTACTGGGAGAGTGGGAATTGGAGGAAGATGATCAAAAGGATCATACTTCCAGTTACAAGGTAAGTAAGTAGTAGATATGTAATGTACATGATGACTATAGCTAACACTGCTGTATGACATGTAGGAAAATTAAGAGAGTAAATCCTAAGAATTGTCATCACAAGGAGAATTACTTTTTCTTTTCTTCTTTCCTTTCTTTTTATTGTCACTATATGACAAGATGAATGTTAGCTGAACCTACTGTAGTGATCATTTCACAATATATGAAAAGAAACTTATACAATGATGTATGTCATTTGTTCCTCAATAAAACTGTGCACACACACACACACACACACACACAAAATCACATCAATTGACTGAAAACCTGATCCTAAACCAAAACACTCAAACTAAGATGCTCAAAGCACAACTAGTAAAACAAAGTAACATCCTGAATTATGCAGAGATTTATTTGTGCAGGAGGGATTTTACAGCATGCACACCTTTTTACCAATAATGTTTTCAAAACTTACTAAGTAGTATGTAGAAAATAAATTCTAACAATAGCTCACTTTCTTTCTATATTAATCACATAGATTAATGCATATGCAATATCTGCTTCTTTATCCTGGTTAAATATTACATCCTTTTATTCCCACAAGTGATGTAAATGGTGCATTTTTCTGATTTTTTCATTTATTTTGCACTGAACAAAAAGGCATAGGCCTACATTTTCTTTTTGAGGTGATTAATAGATATAGATTAACTTTCTATGTTAAATAGAATTAAACATACATATTTTTTTCTGGGTGAAATAGCCAAGTTCTACTTCCTGGGCCAACATAACATTAATTTAGCACCTATTATAAGCCAAGTACTGCACTAGCTACTTTACAAATTCATCTTCACTTAATCCCTTCATGTTTAAGGTGAGTTATTATCCTTATTTTACAGTAGAAGAAACAATCAGAAAGGTTAAAACAATCAGAAAGGTTAATTATCTTGCCCAAAGGAATTCAGGTCTATAAAACTCAAAAGGCCAAGCTATTAACATTATATTACCTCTCAATATTCTATCACTGGGTGTTGCAGATGCTGTAGGTGCTCCCTCTAAATCCCCGTATCTGGCTGCTACCACCATCTCTAGCTACTGCTTATAGCTCACACTGGAACTCTTCCCTGAAGAATTGCCCCTGACATGCCTAAACCACCTTGCCACCATCCCCTTTGCTCTTGGGACAGAAATGTCTCATTAATGCAGATTATGTTTTAGAACTCCCTGTGGAACCAGGCTGAACTGTACTTGAAATCATATCATTGCCTAGCTTCTTCCTGCATCCTGGCCTTCTTCCCTCACTCCCTTACAGGTTTTTCCTGAGAACCTTGCCACATACAGAAACTGCTTTCTCAAGCTTTGCCACTAGGAAACCTGGCCTAAGACTATTGGCGCCAGGAGTGTACAGGGAGTAGACTCTATGGATCGTGTTTTAAAATTGGATTTCTTTTGGCCAAATAGCAATGTGGACCCAGTCACTGATCATAGGTGAAATTTGATAGCCCCTAGCAAGACAAAGCAGAACAATTTCTGAGACTTTCACCTGTGGTAATCTAGAAAAAAAAATGTAGGTTACAGATGCACTAGCTTATTTAATATCTTTGGCATTTGAGAGGTATGGGGAAAAAGTAACTCTAAAATTAGTGCACAATTGAGTGGGTATTGCCGTGAAAGCTACCAATTCCATGGAGAAATATAACAGGATCCAATCAGTTAAGGAATAATTTAAAGCAAAGTCTTGGAGTCAGAGGACCTCCTTGGCAGGGTTTAAAGAGACTGTCATCTACTACAATTGGAAAGCTAATTAAGCTGAAGACTAGGCCTATGACTTAATTGTAAAAGTAACAGAGCATTAGAGAAAGCTGAATTCTCAGCCTAGGCAATGCTCACAGGCCAAAGTCAGGAAAGGACTGGGAGCTTGAAATCTGAGATGTGGATACCTGTGTAGATACAGTTGAGAAACTTGCACCCTAGTTGAGCTACCAGAAACAGTCCCACTTCCCCCCCAAAACAGCTTCTCTTTGCTTAAGACTTATTATAAAGAGATCTCAAAGCAGATGGCTTATAGGACAATAGTTACCATCTTTAGTGTTTCCCACCTCTCCTTCTGTCTATCAGACCAATCATGAGGGTCAAATCTCCTAAGGGGCATAAAGAGCCTAACGGGATATACTGTTAGGCCAGCTATGGAAGTGATTTTATGACAAAGGAGTAATAGGATCTAACTGGTTTTGCAGTAGGGAGGAGATGCATAATCTGGGAATAGATCCTGAGAGCACTGAATACAATGTAAAACTAGATAGGGGAAATCCTGTCAAAAATAGGGCATTCTCCCATGACTGTGAATTAAATTCCCTAGCAATAACCCTTAGAGAACATTCTAACACACTACTAGAAGCTCAGAAAAGGCAATGGCACACATTAAATACAGACAAGATTTCAGAACTATGGAAGAAAGAATCAAAAGGCTCAGAGAAATAAGCATCCTAGAGTATACCCATTACATAAGCCTAAAATACCCTCCACCTGATAGTGTTCTCTGGGAGTAGACATTCTGTTTACCAAAGCAATGAGGAATGCCTCTGTGAGGGAGGCACCCACATTTTTAAAAATTCTGTAGAATAGAGATAAACTTAAAGAACTAGCCTCCATGATATTCATGGGGATAATGGCCTCCAGAATATCAGAGGACACATGGAAGTACTTAATCGGCAGAGGCAAAGGTGAGAGTAATTATGGTAATAGGCAAAAAGTCTTAAGGACAGCTCGGGGTGAATCTGACTCACAGGGATCAATGATGATGGTTCATAAAATACATCCTAAAGTAAGGATAGGTAATCAGTCACCAAGAGTACTGCTTACTATATAATCAAGCTTTCCTGGGGGCCTGTGGTGGCAGGGCACATTGGCTGAAAATATCGCCTTCCCTGTTTCCTCCTTGAGCCCTGGAGTCGCCGCAGCTGCGGGACTTCTGCTCGCCTCCGGCGCGCTGCTGCCAGGGAGGCGATCCCGTTAAGGCAGCCAAGGGCTCAGCTCTGCTCACATGGATGGGACAGAGACTTAACAGCAGAGACTAGAGGAGCTGGCTCTGCCACACACCTTCAGCCCTGGAAGACTCTCTGGAGCCTCAGAAGATGGACCTCCGGGTGTTGTCTGAGAGTCACAGGGTGGTCCCTGAACCACTGGGATCTGAGTTCAGCAGGGAGACTGCCTTGTCCCTTGGCCTTCTGGTGAT
This sequence comes from Panthera tigris, assembly GCF_018350195.1. Taxonomy (NCBI): domain Eukaryota; kingdom Metazoa; phylum Chordata; class Mammalia; order Carnivora; family Felidae; genus Panthera; species Panthera tigris. Next base: position 34,817,729 of record NC_056676.1, on the reverse strand, counting down.
GGTGCCCTTCCTGTTTGCAGGACTGGGACTGTCCAGGGCTGGTGTGCTTTTGAACTATTTCCAGTGTTCTGGACCCAAACTCGCAATGTCCTGGCACAAATTCCCTGACCTCACGCCCCTGGGAAGATGCCTGTGGTTGTGTGGGATCAGGCATGGCAGCCAGATTTGGATGAAGGATATGGAGCTGGGCTGTCCCTTGTGAGCCAAGAAATGACCACGGTGGGAAGGAACGCACTGGCTCTCGGTGAACCTGTAAAGGAGGTGGCGTGTGTCACGTGATGACCTTATCCCCCAAATCCGCCCCCTGGCTGAGCTGGAGTAATCCACCAGGTAAGATGCTGGACCACAAGAGAAAAAAAAAAAAAAAAGGACTACGATTTTGTGTTTTAATTAAAATGCAGCGCTAAGCCACGAACACAAGCTGACCTATTTCATTTTCATTTCTTACTGTCCCTCAAGTTTCCAGGCCATGTGTTCTCTCTAAATCTGGGAATATAAAGGACTACCTTTTCCTGCCACGGACTGCCCCGCTGACCTCGCTGCACCAGCATTCTTCTCAAAGCTAGTACAAACAAACCTAAAATTTGTATGGAACTACAAAAGACCCCGAATAGCCAAAGTAAAATTGAAGATGAAAACCAAAACGGGAGGCATCACAATCGCAGACTTTAGCCTCTACTACAAAGCTGTAATCATCAAGACAGCATGGTATTGATACAAAAACAGACACATTGACCAGTGGAATAGAATAGAGACCGCAGAATTGGACCCACAAATGTATGGCCAATTAACCTTTGACAAAGCAGGAAACAGTATCCAGTGGAAAAAAGACAGTCTCTTTAATAAATGGTACTGGGAGAACTTGACAGCAACATGCAGAGGAATGAAACTAGACCACTTTCTTATACCATACACAAAAATAAACTCAAAATGGATGAAGGACCTGAATGTGAGACAGGAAATCATCAAAACCCTAGAGGAGAAAGCAGGAAAAACCCTCTCTGACTTCAGCTGCAGCAATTTCTTACCTGACACATCTTCAAAGGCAAGGGAATTAAAAGCAAAAATGAACCATGGGGACCTCATCAAGATAAAAAAACTTCTGCACTACAAAGGAAACAATCAACAAAACTAAAAGGCAACTGATGGAATGGGAAAATATATTTGCAAATGACATAGCGGATAAAGGGCTAGTATACAAAATATATAAAGAACTCACCGAACTCCACACCCGAGAAACAAATCATCCAGTGAAGAAATGGGCAGAAGACATGAATAGACACTTTTCCAAAGAAGACATCCAGATGGCCAACAGACACATGAAAAGATGCTCATCACTCCTCATCAGGGAAATGCAAATCAAAACCACACTGAGATACCACCTCACGACAGTCAGAGTGGCTAAAATGAACAAATCAGGAGACTATAGATGCTGGAGAGGATGTGGAAAAACAGGAACCTTCTTGCACTGTTGGTGGGAATGCAAACTGATGCAACCGCTCTGGAAAACAGTGTGGAGAGCCCTCAAAAAATTAAAAATACATCTACCCTATGACCCAGTAATAGCACTGCTAGGAATTTACCCAAGGGATACAGGAGTGCTGATGCATAGGGGCACACATACCCCAATGTTTATAGCAACACTTTCAGCAATAGCCAAATTATGGAAAGAGCCTACATGTCCATTAACTGACAAATGGATAAAGAAGATGTGGTTTACATATACAATGGAATACTACTTGGCAATGAGAAAGAATGAAATCTGGCCATTTTCAGCAACATGGATGAAACTGGAGGGTATTATGCTAAGCGAAATAAGCCGAGCAGAGAAAGGCAAATACCATATATTTTCACTCATATGTGGATCTTGAGAAACTTAACAGAAGACCATGGTGGAGGAGAAGTGGGAAAAAAAAGTTACAGAGAGGGACGGAGGCAAACCATAAGAGACTCTTAAGGACTGAGAACAAACTAAGGGTAGATGGGGGGGGTGGGGGAGAGGGGAAAGTGAGTGATGGTCAGGGAGGAGGGCACTTGTTGGGATGACCACTGGTGTTGTATGGAAACCAATTTGACAATAAATCACATTTTTAAAAAAAGAAATCAAGAATAGATGAACAGAAGGCTAATCAGCCTCCCCAGTATGAAGTCAGTTCCTTGCCCACCTCTCAAACCTCAACCAATTCTCAAAGACTGCAGTGGCTGAAAAAGAGGCCAAATATGTTTGAGGAATGACTTGCCAATACCTTGGCAAGTGTGTACAAGAGTGATCTCCCACAGTCCACAATCAAAGAGGCCTTATAACCATGTAAGCATAGCCTAGAGGAAGGAGAATACCCATGTTTTGTAAGGTCTGTTGGATACAGGAGTTGAGCTGATCATGATATTATGGGATCGGATAATAAGTGGAGTCCTGGCCAAGGTTTATCTCACAGATTTTCACTGGGTCCATGGACTCACTTGGTGGTCATCTCCCCAGTCCCTGAATATATAGTTAAAATGGACATATTTAACAGCTATCAGAACCTTCACATTGATTCACTGGCAAGTGGTATAAGGATTATTGCTGTAAGAAAAGCCAGGTGGATGTCTCTGAAATAGACCAAGTTAGCAAATAAAAAAATAACAAATCCTGGGGTTGATTGCAGATATTATTAGTTTTACTCTCTGAGAAGCAGGGGTATTGGTCTTTGCCAAACCTCAATTTATTTCATCAGTATGTCCCATGCAAAACAAAAATAAAAGATAAAATAGATAGATCATAGCAAATGAGAGTGGACCACTGAAAACTCAGCCATGTGGTAGCCCTAGTATAGCTAGCATACCAGATGTATCTGTACTAAAATGGCTTCACATTGTCCTGGCATGAGCTGTGAAGTTACTGATCCAGAAAATGCATCCTCTTCCATATCCACGAGGAAAATCAGAATCAGTTTCCGTTCACATGTGATAGAAAACATATGCGTTTGTTGTTTTCCCTCAGGGGTAAATTTAACCTTTTGTCACAGGATAGTCCAAAGGAACCTGAATCATCTGGATACTCCACATAATACTAGATAGGCCATTGTATTGATGATATGATGTGAATTGTACTTGATGAGTGGTAAGGGACACGTACTTTGGATGATCTAGTCAGATATATGCTCCAGGAGACAGGAGATACCTGCTATATCAACAGAAGTTTCAGGAGTTCACTGGTCTGGGGCATGCTCTGATGTGAAGGACAAGTTATTACACCTTGTGTCAGGAAGAAGCATTTGGTAGATCTCTTCAGATATTGGAGACAGCATATGACACACTTGGGATAATTGTGTTGATCTTTTTTTTAGGTGTTGCAGAAGGTCACTTTTGAGTGTGGCACAAGGTAAGAAAGGGTATAAGGTCCAGGCTACCACTTAGCTCATATACCAGCACATTCCATGTATACAAGTAATAGATTAAAATTCTGTGTGGAATCTCCAGAAAGCCTCAACAGGACACTCACAGGACAGAACCTAATATCATAAAACAAGCACAAGCCTACAACAGGGAACTATAAACATTTTGAAAACACTGTTACTGTACCACTGCCTCATTCATGGGTGGCCCTGAAGTAAGTGGTGAAGGGAAACCCTCCCAATGCACAGAGCTTCAAACAGTGTCAGACCATCCATTCTGTGTGGAGGGAAAAGTAGTCCAAGATATGAATATAAATAGATTTATTAACAGTAGTAAATGACTTGGCTTTTCAGCCAGATGGCTAGTGGAAGTGAAATTAGAAACATGGACAAGGAAGTCTGAGGAAGAGGTATATTGTAAACAAACTGCAGAACAGTAATATTTTTGCTCTCTTCCATTACTCATTATCTTTGAGGTTATGTAGCTCAAGATTCTATATAGAACAAACTCTTATATTTTCTACCTAACTCAGTAGCACTAACACACTTTAGATTTATAGGAGTTGAATTATGATAAATATTTTTATTACATATGAGTGAAAAAATTACAGTTCTCCTATTTCTTTTCTTTCCCCATGGTACTATTTCTTAATAATAGTGTGCCAAAGCTTCCTCATACAAAAGTATTATCCCTAAATCTCTGTACAGATGCTGATGTCCAAGGTCAACAAAAGGGGCCCTCTGTTACTGCATGCTCATTTGAACTGCCCTTTAGTGTCCCTGAGAAATAGTCCCAGGGATTGAAATTACCACTGCCTATTGCTAGATACACTTAGGATTTAATAACAGCCTTTATTTATTTTCCCCTCAAGAAGAAACACTATCAAATAATTTACAAGAAGTGAATTGTCATAAATTTCATCTTAACCTCTTTGCCATCTTCATATATTCCAAATTTCACTATAATTAAATCTAGTTTTGATTTTGTGCTTGATAAGCTGAATACATTAACTTTCTTAGTTGAAAAACAAAATGTAAGCAGAATAAAGTGGGGGTTAATTAAAATAACATTTTGCCAGTTGTATAAAGAACTTTTATCAAATCCTTTTTTTTCCCTTATGAAGGCCTACATTCTGTTCCTATAGAGACCATTAAGAGTGGTTTGTCCATAACATAGACCAAGAGGTTAAAGGAACTAAAATCTAAGAACAGTTTTTCCTTGTAAACCAAAGCAAGCTACACAATATCCTCATAAAAGCAAAAAAAAAAAGTCATTATAGGAATAGATTAGAGGCAAAGAAAAGACAAGTAGTCTTATATGGAGACATTACCAAATTCTAATATATAAAGTGGGTTAAGAAAATAGAAACGATCCCAAACACCAAATTAAGACTGCCTTAATATGCACACCATCAAGACTCTTAACCTTTTCCTGCCCTACATTCCCCCAAACTCCATTAATTCATGGATTTTAAACTTTAGGTAGCAAGTTACCTAGCGTGTTGGTTCTTAAAAGATGTGTATCAGAATCACCTGTGAAGCTTTTAAACAAGGCACAAACACCAACAATCAGAATCCAGACCTACTAATTTATAATCTCCCAGATTGGACCTAGTCATTTGTGTACTTTAAATGCCCTGCAAGAATCCTTTTACAATGTATATGTGTACCAAATCATCACATTGTACACTTTTACATATATTACAATTTTTATTTCTCAATTATACCTCAGTAAAGCTGGGGAAAAAAGCCTCACAAGTGATTCTGTTACATACCCCCACTACTTGAACAAATATAGTGTTGCATACATGAACCTTACCTCAAAGCCTTATTTTTTACAGAATGAAAAATATTTTAACTAATATCTTGTTTGAAATCATAGTATTAAGATTTTACTTTAGGCATATTGAATATGCTTAAAGAACTAGCTTGAAGACTAGTCAGGGAGCTTAACAACCACAAATATAACTTTTGTGGGAAAGTATGATTGTAATGTTAATTTACCCGCAAACTGTTAGTAGACAGCTATGGGGAACTACCTATACTCAAGATTATTATGTCATTAATGGAGATAGAGTTCTCTGTCAATTAAAAATCTATTTATTATTACTATGTAGTTTGGTAATTATTATGACATAGTTTCAAAATGAAACAAATAATAGGGGGATAAGTCATTATGTTATTTGAAGAGATACACATGTAGACAAAAAGTGAATTGATAACAGAGATATTAAGGAAATTCAAATTGATCAGGTCCTGTGGGTATGTTGCAGAGTACAGGATGAAATAAGCTGTTCCTAGGCAAGAGAAGTTTGGGTCTTCCCAGAGGAGCTACTCCAAGTCTAGACTAGTTCCTTTGGTAACACACTCCAGTAAGGCCAACACCATGGTGTTGAAAGACAATAAAAAGGAAGTACCCTAACAAAATAAATTCTTAAGATACAGTCATTCATCAAACATTTATTGTATATTTGCCAAGTATTAAATTAGGTGATAGGGATAATAAGCATATGCAATATCATCATGATTTCTACCTTCCTAGAGCTTAAACTCTTACAGATAAAACAAAATAATTTCAAAATAGACTAAATAGTGCTATTAAGAACAAACAACTGGGATGAAAACATAAGAAATACTGGACATGGGAAATGATAACTTTAGAGGAATGGCTGGAAATGGACTTGCTAAAGATGTAACAGTTAAACTGAGATGGAAAGGAAGAACATGATGGCCAATGACACCAGGCTGGATGGTATCCTGCGTTGTGAATGTGCTTCATGTATTCAAGAAATGAACAAATATTAATGTTGCTAGACCCAATGGAATGTGGCAGGAAATGATGGGAGAGGTGGCAGCAGAGAGGTAACATACCTTCTTGTAGGCCATTGGCTAGGAGATTTACTCTAAGTACAATCAGATATCCAGACATGGGGGATACAACTAAAAGTTTAGTTTTGTACACATTACTTTTGAGATGTCAGTGAAAAGTAAAATAAGTACAGAAAAACAGAAGCATTCCAGAAGGAGATACTGAAGGACAACTATCTTCAGAGTATGGGAATAGGATAAGATGTAATAATGACAACCAGCAAAACTTCCAGTGATATTAGAAAAAAAATAGGTAAGCATGGTTTGCATCCCTGTCATGGTGGCTGGAAGACAGAAAGGGAGGAATGGAAAGAAGGTAAAGAAAGAAGTGTGAAATCTTAATAAAAATGTTGCAAAGTTCAAGATAGCTCTTAAATATAAAAATATTAATAGTTGTTATTTGATTATAACTGAAATATATTTTCTACAAAAACATCTGTTTCTTTCAAATGATAGCAGTGACTCACATTCAACTCTAATGTAGAATGTGATAAGAGAAGATCAAAGGAAGAATTACTGCCATTATAACTGATTTTTTGGATGATGAGTTGTCAAGAGATAGCTCTATCAAAGATATACTCTGCCTCTGGTACAAATTGGTAGACTAAATTATGTAACTATATGACAAAGTAAAGAAATTCCCCAACGATAAAATCACATGTACACTGGCAATGACTCTTCTGCTGTGATGATACTAGCAACTCATCTGAGGGTCAGGAAAGAAAGGGAAGCAAACTGGGCCTTAGGTTTAGAGCTGGCCCAAAAATATCTGACCAGAAATTTCATCTGCAACGTCCAATCAAATCCAAAAAAAAGGACTCTGCCTCAATGTGGAATCTACAGGATAAAGGCACAGCACCCATACTTGTTGTGTCAGTGACCATGCTTTTTCTGGGAGAAAGACTCTCTAGATTGAAATAGGTCATGTCCTTTCAAGGACTGAACAAAACATAAAGGTCCTGGTGAAAAGGTCTGTCCTCCGGGATATGGAAGGAAGTACAAAGAGCAAAGTTCGGACAAAATTATGAAGTAATCTCAGGTCTGTGGCATCCCTGGCTCCTAATAGCATATATCCAAATCAGTTTATGTGTTCTGTATTTTAAACCCAGTAAGATGCAAGCCTGAATTCATGATTCTTTTACTAACATCAATATTAATTTTAAGATAAATTTAACATGAATATTTGGGATTATTGGGAAAAATGTGTGTGCTTTTAAAAAAGTTTTTCAATTACTTTCACCATTTTTGAAGATAATAATGTTATCCTAAGCTAATAAATACTTCACAAGTTTGATTTTGCCAAAATTGTGTGTATTTGCCTTTAAATTTAAAATTTATTTAAAAATTTATTATAATTATTTAAAACATTAAAATTATTTAAAAATAATTATATTTAATTATAATTTAAATAAACCTTTATCCCCTAAATATTAAATCTCACTAATATTTGTCAAGCAATTTTTGTGGGGATTAACACACAAATAAATTTCTAACCCATGCAAAGTTATAACAGTTGATATCTGATGTGATTTTTTTTAAAAAAGTATCTGAAAAAGATTGTTTCTAAGACATTCTATTGCATAATGAAAATTATTTCAATCTTTAAAATCCAATAAAATCTTAATTCACTGCTGTACCTCAAAGGACAAAATAAATTCAAGCATAAAAAAATTCCATACAATGGAATTAAAATTATGCATTCGCCCTTTAAATTTTTTTTAGGACATAAAATTACAGAATTTTTAGTATACATTCCATAACAATTTATATTTCATGAATCAAGCATATAGTATTAGATTTTTACATTTCCCCTGGGAAAAAATGGTTCACTTCATGGCCAGTAGTAGCATTTACATCAATAACAACATAAATAAAAAGCATGCCAATATATATAAAGGACATATTAGACTAACAGTAATTCGTTTGAGTTCTTATTATGGACCAGATATTCAGGTTAGGAGGTGGGCTTGTTTCTTACTCAGTCCACACTAACACTTTTGTACCATCATTCCTCCATTTTCCTGTAAAAGTGCCTTTTCTTTGGAAACTGGACATAGATCTTTTTTCTATTTCTTTGGTCTCACCAACCAATTCATTATGCCTCCAGCTCAATCTCTGCATTTGACTCTGCACTCGCAGTTTTCTTCTCCATCCCCAGCGTTGCTAGCATTCTGGACATTTCTAATCCATGGAAGAAAGTCATCCAATACTCTATTTGCTCATATCTTTGACCTCCTCATTTCCAGTTGCCTTAATCCCCACTAATTCCCATAATCGTTCTTGAAACTTGCCATCATTAAAAAGTGCTTGAGTTCTGAAACATTAAACTCATATACTCTGGTTTCAGACACCAATCTCCAAATATTTTGCCTCTTTTATTCACTAACTGCCAATAAACCTGCTTTATGATCTTGCTGAGACTTCCAGTCCTTAACAACATTTTTATATCCTTATTAGCTCTATTCTGTCTTTATCCCTCAACATAGTTGATTACCTTGTTCATTTTTTCACAAAGTCCATATCCCCCTTGAATCTTTTTTATTTGGTTACATGCCTGGGAAAATGCCAACCATGGATCAAGCAAACCATCACGATCTCCATAATCAACTGGTCCCATAATATATCCCCACAATCGTTCTCACCTTCTAGTACTCATAGCAATTAGAGTACCTATTTAAAAATCTTCTCCATTGCTCTCAACTCTATTATCACAGCAATTCCCTCTCACTCTCAGGAGATGACATCACCTCTTTCCTAAAACCCTTACTGACTTCAGGGTTACCATACTTTCTTGGTATTCCTTTCACTTTCAGAGCGACTCTACCTAAATATTCCAGATCATATTCTTCTGATTCAGTTTCCTCATTTTTAAAATGAAATAAGCATGCATATCTTATGGCACTGCTGTAAAGATTAATGTGTTAGTACATGTAAAGTACTTATCTAATAGTGCATAGCCCACAAGAATTAGTCAATAAATCAAGGTTTTTCAGTGGACCATTGATTTTCTTCTCTTTTCCATTCCCTTCCCTTCTCACTCTCCACAACTTTCCTTAGAGATCTCAACAACCCTGTGGCTAGCTGCAATGAAAATCTGTATGCTGATGATCACCAAATCTCTACTGTCAACCCAGATGTCTTGGCAGAACGATAAATCTACCTACCTAACCATTTCCAAAGCTAAACCATATTTTTCCAACTTTGTTCTTTCTCATGCATTTTATCTATCTAGTAAAGCCAACTGCCTAAATCAAACTCCTGGACATATTCCTCAATTCCTCTGAATCCCTCTATTTGTCTATCATTTGTCAAGCCCTATTGCCTCCACATTCCAAATATTTTTCAAATGTATCAATTGTTTATATACTCACTAACTCTAGACTATGTCGTGCCATCATCATTTCTTATTTGGGTTACAGCCACCTCCTAATGGGTATGGCTACCCATAACCCTGAACACAATAATTCTCTATGCATGTTATGACAAAAAGTTTTTCTAAGACACAAATGTAATCAGTTCACTTCTCTGTTAAGACATACACACAAATTTCTACAAATTCCCACCATCCCGTGTACCTATCTTCCAGCATCATTACACATAAACTGCTTTCTCTTGTGTTACTGTAAGTAAACCATGTCTGCTCTTATATAAGGTCAGCTAGAACCCATGCCCATTCATCTATGAAAGGACCTCAAAGTATCTTCTCCTATACCACAAGTTTTTCCTCACCAATCAATTATAATCTACCAGGATTAAAACAAAAACAACAACAACAGTTTTTGGATCCCACTGCCTTTCTAGCTACCTTGTTACAGCAAATTGCCTCCAAAAGTACTGTCTCAATGCCTGCCTCTTGTACTGTTATCTTAATATTTAATGCCATGTGAATAAAGAAAAGGTTCTATACAATTTTAATAGATGATTTTTAAAAAATTACTCTGCCTAATAGTCTAGCACATGCTCTACCTCCATGAAATTCAGTATATACTTTAAAAGAATGTTGATTCGGGGTGTCTGGGTGGTTCAGTCGGTTGAGCATACGACTTCAGCTCAGGTCATAATCTCACTGTCCATTGAGTTTGAGCCCCGTGTCGGGCTCTGTGCTGATAGCTCAGAGCCTGGAGCCTGTTTCAGATTCTGTGTCTCCCTTTCTCTCTGCCCCTCCCCCACTCATGCTCTGTCTCTCTCTGTCAAAAATAAATATTTAAAAAAGTTTAAATAAATAAATAAATAAATAAATAAATAAATAAATAAAAGAATGTTGATTCTGCAATTGTTGTATCAGAAAATGAAGGTAGAAGATAGAACCATTCATATAATCAGTATTGTTATTGAGAGTTTGTCAAGTTCTATAATTTCCTGAGACGTGTATAAAGCTACAATTATGATTATGATTATAGTTTTGTCTATTTCTCCCTTTTGTCAGTTTTTTCTTCCAGTATTTTCAAGTTATATAATTAGGTTCATTTATACTTATAATTGTATCTTCCTGCAATATTGATCCTTTTATATGTATGAACTGTCTTTTTTTCCTAGTAATACTACTTGTTTTTAATTCTAAAATTTTCCTTTGGTTCTTTTTCATACTTCATCTGGTGAGAATCCCCACCTGTTAGTTCATTATTATTTGGTTTTTCTTTTCGTTCTTGAACATATTAATATTAACTGCTTGAAAGTCCTTGTCTATTACTTCTAACATCTGGATCATCTTAGATTTTTGTATTGACTGCTATTTTATCGAGTAACTTTTCCTGCTACTTTTTGCCTAGTAATATTTTATTGTATGCTTGGCATTGTGTTTTATGCATTATAGATATTCTGAATTTACTTTTCTTTGAAAGGTGCTGAGGTTTTGCTTTAGTAGGCAGTTAGATTGAAACTGAAAAATCTATCTTCTGCAGTAGGCAGAAGCTGAAGTATGTGCTCATTTCTTCCAGCTGCTGATTTTACCAGAAGAACGGGAACCTTCTCTACATGTATAGCCCAGTGGGAAGACAAAAGATTTTGGTAGAGTTACACAATAGGTTTTAGTTGTTGCATAGATTAAGGAAAGGCTCACTCCCCTCTGTAGTTTTCCTCTTAAATTTTCCAACTACTCTGCCAACTCTGAACTCTGACTTCTGAAAATGTAAGACGTGAAGACTTCATCTTCTACTATCCCCATCCCCCACTGAGACTTTCCATCATGACACACAAAAAAATTGCAAATTCAAAAATCTAATCTGATATCATTTTCTTTTTTCAAAGATCACATTCCCTATAGTTTCTGCCTTTTGGGGTTGCTCCCCAGTTTCTTCAAATAGTTGTTTTCTTTTAAAATATCTTAAAATAGTTTGTCTAGATATTATTATTATTATCTACAGGTTGCTTAGTATGACAAAGATGCTCTAGTTTCACAAATCAGAAACCAACTCTACAGAAACTTAATTTTACTTGCATCATCAATAGTCCCACCTTGTTAGATCCAAAGGTCAATTCTCAGTCTTCAACTTACCCAAACTTTCAGCAGAATTTGACACTTCCTCCCTCCTGGGATCACTTTCCTCACTTCCCTTCTAGGCAAATATACTCCCCTGTTTCCCTCTTACTTAACTAGTCTCTTCTTCTTAAGTTAGTTTTCTAATTCTTCATCTTCTTCCAGAACTCTTAACATTAAAATATTCCATGAATCCAATTTGCGACTTCCATGTTGCCTCTACAAGCATTTCTTTAGTGATGTCACCCATCAAGTGACTTTAAAAATGACCAAATTTATAGCTATTCTCCCTAAATTCCAGAAAGATATCTTTAACTCACTGTTTATCATCTCCACTTGAAAATTGATTAGATATCTCAAATAGGATTATGTCAAAATTTAAACTCTTAATATTACATTACCCAAACATGTTTAAGCTGCATTTTTCAATATGTCACTAATAGTTATTTGAAACTTCCAGTTGCTTAGATAAAGATGCTGGGGTCTTCCTTGAATGTTCTATTTTCTCATACATTCAAACTGTTAGGAAATATTAAATGCTTATTGTCCCTCAAAAAATATCCAAGATAATGTCCACAACTTGCCCTTGAAGCTGGTCAAATCCACCCTGGTTATTATTGCTTATCTTGGCATTGCAACTGCCCCTAATTGATTTTTCAACTTCTACCACTGCCATTCCACTATTTTTTCTCGAATCAGTAGCTAAGTTAACAGAGGGGCACCTGGGTGGCTCAGTTGGTTGAGTGGCCTACTCTAGATTTGAGCTCAGATCATGATCTTGTGGTTGATGAGATGGTGCCCAGTTGTGGGGCTCTATGCTGACAGTGCAGAGCCTGCTTGGGATTCTCTCTTTCCCTCTTCCTTTGCCCCTCCCTTGCTCTCTCTCTCTAAAAATAAATAAATAAACATTAAAATAAGTAAACAAATAAAATAAAAAATAAAACAGATAATGTTACTTCTCTGCCAAAACAATTATTCAATGACCTTTACAATGACCTAAAGAATCCTGTATGGTCTGACCACTCTCTGGCCTCTATTTATTTCCTATCTACTCAGTATGTGGCTGCCATTCTGGATTTGTTTTTCTAAAATTACAGACTATTATTACCTTTGCCCCATATTTTAAATCTTGTTTCCCCCCAATAGCATCGATTTTCTTGCTTCAAATGTAATCAATTATATTTAGGTTGTCTTCCTCCACTAGAATGTAAGCATGAGGGTAATAATTTTTGGTTTTGTTGTTTGTTTGAACCCAGAAGAGTGCCTAACATGAGTTGTTGAATTAATAAGTAAATAAATGAATCAAACCCTAAGTAAATTCTCTTTGATCTCTGGATAGAGTCCAAACTCCTAAAATGTCATAATCTAAATAATATTGCCTTTATCTATTTCCAAAGAGCTTCATGTCTCTAGGCCTTTTTCCCCACGTGGATATTATTTAGCATAGTCATGTTTTGAGTTTTGTCTTTTAAGAAGTCTGTTGCTTTTTCAGAACCACCTTACCCTCAGCCTGGATTAGTTTTATATTATTTCCAGGATGTCTATTACTCCTTGTAGAATTTGTTTATTCAAATTAAACTTAAAACTTAACTCACAGCAAGACCACCTCTTTTTGTGTACTATTTTATTTCAAATATTTGGTCAAATATGTTTGTCAAAAATTATAATTAATATTTGTTAAAAATAAAATCTGAAAAGTATTATTATTGTTAATGAAAAGTTTTTAGATGGGAGTAAACTAAGGCTTGCTTATGGCTATACAAACAATATTTACAAAAACCAGTACTTGAACCCAAAGCTAACACCATTTTCTTTCCACATAAAATAGTTCTGGGTCATATAATTTTCCTATATGAATGCTTAAATAACAATTTTTCATAGCATATTACACATTTTTTCCAATATGTTATTGATCATACCTAGGAATTTTTGTTTGACAAAATGACAGGGTTTTTTTTTTTCTATAGCATATGCAAAGAGTGGCGTATAATGTTATAAACATACATATTTATGTATCATTAATCTTCAAACCTCTTAAAATACTTTACAAGGGTTGCATGTCACAACTCAGAATTATGACAACTCCAGTGGAATTTGATGGATCATGAAGTTAATTTACCTGTTAGGATGTCAAAAGTGCAAATCTCCTTAGTTGCTGATCACTGCAGGAAATCCTAAAAAGCTAGCACCTGAGGCAACAAGGAGGGAAGTCTGAAGCAAAGCACAAGCAAATGCCAGTTAATCTAATCAAATTTGTGGTGACATGTATTGCACTAAAACTCTTCAGAGGAAAGCAGGAAGAATAAAAGCTCAACATGATGTAAACTAATGAATAACAAAGTCAAAGTCATAGTTAAACTGTTATTCTTCCCTACAAGACGTACATCAAAGAAGAAAACTGCTTTCTGCCCCACCGTGAAGACTATAATTATTTCTAATGGTTTATGAAGACAGGGCTTATGCTTGTCAAGTAGAGAAATATAAATGTTTTTCTTGGTAGACATTGAAGTGTTGTATATGAAAACACAACAGTCTTGGGAGTTAGTCACTCTTGGATATGAACCACAGCTTTACCCATGGGTAGGTATGTGATCTCAAGTGTTGCACAAACCATGAGCCTCGGTTTCTTCCTTTGCAAATTACAGAATTTTTTTTTTTTACTCCTCAGACTTAATTTTTAGTCCAACTAAAAAATCAAAAATTAGTTTTAAACAATGTAAGTACAAAATTTAAAAGAAAAGAAATTTAAAAGAAAAAAAGGAACATGTGATATCTAAACCAGAGTTGAAATGGAAAAGCAAAATGAATTTTACAGATACAGGGTTCATTGCATAAGGAAATACTCAGAAAATCCAACACTTTCCTTTACCCCAAATAGTTCAACACATCCTATAAACTTTTTTTCTCTCATCAAAAGTTAACTATTGATGCTCAGGGAATGTTCAAGAAAGGAAAATGTCAAATGTGGAAAAAGCCATGTGATTAAGGGAGCTACTGCTTCCTGGTATACCTTGAGCTTCCTTTACTTCTTATATTAATTTCCACTTAATCCAGCGTTCCAGACCCTACTTTTTGGCATTTAAATTTGCCTTCTCTCAAATTGCCTTTTAATCTGTTATAATTAATTTTGTAAACTAAATGCTATGAGACTAAATGCTATGACCTCATCCTAGTCAGTTCTATGAACTTTTCTACCACCCTGACTCCACTTTCTGGCTTGTGACCAGGAACTCAGAATCTAATGTAGGGTACTGAGTGGAAGATGCATTGTTTTTCCTATCCTCTTCTCATCTGAGGGGTAGGAAACTTGTGGAAGAAAGTGCTCTGGCACAAATTTGTAGTTTTGCTGAGTTCTCTCTCAGATTTCTCATAGTTAATCATGCTTTTCAGCATTAAAAATAGATCTTTAATTTAAAATTTTTTCTGATGCACCTGCTATGGACTGAGTCGTGTCCTCTCAAAATTCATATGTTAAAGCCCTAACTCCAAATGTAAATGTGTTTAGAGTTAGTCATTAAGATTGTAAGAGGTCATAGGGTGGGGCCCTAATCTGATATGATTAGTGTCCTTACAAGAAGAAACACCCAACTGCTTGTTCTCATGCTCTGTCTCTCTCTGCCATGTGAGGATACAGCAAGAAGGTGGCCATCTGCAAATCAGGAAGATAGCTCTCACTAGAAACTCAATTGGCCAGGAACTTGATCTTGGAATTCCCAACCTCCAGAACTGTCAGAAAACAAATTTTCTGTTTATATAGGTCTATATAAAAGTCTATATAGTAATTATTATGGTAGCCTGAATGACTAATACAGCCCTTGTTTGATTTCCCACAAAATACATCCCTTAGTGTGATATTTAAAAATATATGAAAGGACTGACTGCTTCAGAGTATGAGTGATTTTAGGAACAAGAAAAAGACCAATTGCTTAACAACTGTTACTTAACATCCTCTGAGGTTACACATTCAATATTACAAAGAAGCAAGGGATGTTTCAAAGACAAAAACAAATACATATTCATTCATTCACTCAGAAGGTAATAACTTAGTGCTTGCCATAGACCTAGTTACAAGGAAAATAAGATTGTTGCCTTGCCAACAGGCAATTCAGTAGAGGACACAGACACATAATCTAGTAATTATGATGCAAAATCACAAGTTAAAAATAAAAGCTATTTATTGATTGTTATAAAAGCAGAGAGATATCTAATCTAGTTAGAGTGAAGGAAAATAAGAAAAAAGACAATATTCAAATAGGAAGCTATCCAAAAAAGCATAAGCTTATCTCCTAATCAATTCAATATGTTCAATATAGGCTGTCAAGTGTATTATCTTAGGGAAGCACTAGGTTTTCCAGGAATTCACATCCAAACTAAACAATCCCTTACCCCCAAAAGACAGTAGAAGTTAATTCTAATGTGTAGCTTCTAGGTTATTTTGCTCTGCATTTTGTACTTTGTGAAACAAAACACAGTGGGAAACATAATTAACCTTCATTTAATCTGAAGCTTTCACAGCTTAGGTGAAGAGGGTATGCAATGTTTTAGGAGGTTATAGGCATTTGCTCACAATGCATAAATTATCTTTGTGGATTTAACAGAACTGCCCTGGGCAAAGATCTCTGATATTTTTACTTCTGTATTAAGATCTTGGGGTCCTGCAGCCTCTATGCGCACAAGGTTTACAAGAGCAAATGCTTAATAGGAATAGCAATGGGACCAGGTTATCCGACATCCCAGAGGGCTAGAAGTAATTTGAAAAATTTTTAAATTAGCAACCTCAGGGGGCCCCTGGGTGGCTTAGTGGGTTAAGTGGCCGACTTCGGCTCGGTCATGATCCTATGGTTTGTGGGTTCAAGCCCCGTGTTGGGTTTTGTGCTGATAGCTCAGAGCCTGGAGCCTGCTTTGAATTCTGTGTGTGTCTCTCTCTGTGCCCCTCCCCTGCTTGTGCTCTCTCTCTCAAAAATAAATAAATAAACTTTAAAAAATAAAATTAGCAACCTCATTATGCAATGAATAAATGTGTAAATATGGCACTCCTTCCTCTTTTTTTTTTTTATTATTTTTAACCAGTACAAGAAAGTGAACCTGACTAGTAAAATAAATAAATAAATGTTTATTTAAAAAGCACTAGAGAAGAAAGAAACATCAAGAAAACAACAGGAAAAACAAATATTTGCTCCAAGACCTAAGAAAAGATTTACTTAAAAGTTCACTTAAGGGGCGCCTGGGTGGCGCAGTCGGTTAAGCGTCCGACTTCAGCCAGGTCACGATCTCGCGGTCCGTGGGTTCGAGCCCCGCGTCAGGCTCTGGGCTGATGGCTCGGAGCCTGGAGCCTGTTTCCGATTCTGTGTCTCCCTCTCTCTCTGCCCCTCCCCCGTTCATGCTCTGTCTCTCTCTGTCCCAAAAATAAAAAAAATAAAAAAAAAAAAAACGTTGAAAAAAAAAAATTAAAAAAAAAAAAAAAAAAAGTTCACTTAATATTTCCAAAACTTGGGCCCTTCCCTTCTGTAGCATCTGTAGCTCTTCTAACTGTAGCAGCGGCCTTGTGAGTAATAGAGAAAAGAAGCTAAAAGGTGAGTCCCAAACCCACTTTACTCTCTGAAGCCTGAGCCTTTAGTCTCTTTGTTTATCTAAATTCCTCTTACAATTACCAATGCACCTAAATGATCCACAAAACATCCTTTTCCCTTGTAATTAAGGGAGGAGGGAGTGGTAGAGGTGGTTTGTCACTCTCAGAAAAGCAGAAAGTTATGGCAGACGGCAGGTCAAGTGTGTTCTGAAGTAGATCTTGCCATGAATTCAAGAGTTATTGCAGGCCTAGTCTGTGCCAATATACCTAGAGGAAATATCAATTTTAAACAAATGATTAGGATGGGGCATTATGGAAGCATTTAAAACTGAATTAATCTAGTTCTTGGAATTAGTACAGACCTCCCTGATAAAGTGACATTCAAAGGAAAGGAAATAGAAGTCATTTCCTATTATAAGTATGGGAGAAGAAGAATATTTGGGCGGAGGGGAGAGACAGTGAGAGGTCTCTGGGACATTGAAAAATAATAACAATTACTGGAACTGAATAAGGTCAGAATACAATAAATCGAGAGTACTTAAGGTACAGACAAGTAGGAGAAAATGACATAAGATGAAGTTGGAAATGTAGTTAAAAAGTTTAGAGTCAATGCCCATGTATTGCAGTCCTCATGCTAAACCACTCAAATCTATGTCTTTGGAAGCCACATAAACTTAATAAACTGGTACGTGAAGAAAAGATGAAGAAGGATAAAGGAGTGACTATAGAGAGACTAGATGAGCACTCACTACGATCCTTCAGGAAAGAAGTAAATCTCCAAATAGAAGTGTGGCAGGAAATGGGCTGAAAAGAGGTGGATGTATTCAATACGCTGTTTAAATGAAGTTGATGTTCCACATGGCCTAGTATTACATTAAACATTAATAAAAGCTTTGGAAATCATGCAGATCTTTACTACACTCTATAAAGGAATAGCTTGAGAGCTTTGCAAACTACTGCTCACAGAAATTTCCTTTAAAAATGCCATGTGGACATATTCCCTTTCTGTGATGGTTAATTTTATGTGCCCCCTTTGCTAGGCTATGGTACCCAGTTGTTTGGTCAAACAGTGGTCTCAATGTTGCTGTGAACATATGCTTTAGATGTGATTAACATTTAAATTAGTACACTTTGAATAAACAGAGTACCCTGCAGAATACAACTAGGCCTCATTCAATCAGTTGACAGCCTTAGGAAAAAGATTGAAGTACTCCATGCTAGAAGGAATTCTGCCTTCACACTTCCTTGGGACTGTAACTGCAATATCAAGTCTCTGGTTCTCTGGTCTTCCCCTCAGACTTTGGCCTTGCCAGCCCTATAATCACATGAGCCAATTTCTTAAAATAAATCCCTGTCTCTATATACCCATCTTATTTGTTCTTTTTCTCCATAGAACCAGGACTAATACACTCTCTTTAAAGTTTCCTATTCAAGGAAATTAGCTTTTCCTCTCAACATGCTGCTCTTTTCCAGCCAGAGAGCTTTTCCATTCAGTCCATTCTGCCAACTCCCCAACCACTGCCCAACACCATGCAACTTACTTTCTTCCAGAGACCATCAGGCTTTCATTCCCTGCTGCCATTTGCTATTAACAGGTGACCAGAAAATTAGTCACTCCAGCTATCCCCAACAACAAACCAAGAAGCCTCATTTAATGCATTTCCTACAAGAATTCACCTTTTTACCAAATTCTATACAACAAAAGAATTGCCAAGCATTCACATAAAAACAAAGTAAAATAAAGATATATTTACCTTAGAAATCAGAAGATGAAAAGATCATATTTATTCATATATTAATAACATTTAGTCCCTGTCATAGATATTTAGGAGGTAACAGCAAGAAAATGTGGTAATAAACTCAAAGTGGCAGACGAATGAGGGAGGGAGGAGGAATAGACATTACTCCCAGGCTTCTTTCTTATGTAATTACATTAATGAAAAAACAAAACAAAACAAAACAAAGCAAAACAAAACAAAACAAAAAACCTTTCATCTTACTGAGAGAGGAAATACTGGGGGAGGAACAAGTTTGAAATTATGAGGTTGTGGAGAGACAGTAAGTTAGCTTTCGAGAATATTGAATATGAGTGGCCATGAGATATCCAATTTCAGAATTGATAGATCTGGAGGTCAGAAGAGAGGTAACATCTGGGGATACAAATCTATGAAAGGATGATTTATAGACTCTTACCTAAGTCATTGATGGACTAGGAAAAATTAATAGAGTAAGAAAAGATCAAAAAGCTCTGAAAATTACCAAAATTTAGCAGTCAGGTATAAGAAGTGTAGAGAGCACAAGAGATAAAAATGAACTGCAAAGTAGGTAGGAGGGAGGAAATTTTTATATAATATATACGAGCCAGTTGAGATTTTCAGTTATAAATTAATCTCAGATACTCTAGACTGAAAATATGGGACAAGCAAGAACTTTCCTATTATGGCAAATAAAGCCAAATTGTTCTTCAATGACGGAAGCCTGACTGAAATGAGAAGGCATCAGTAGATCTAAATCTCTAGCCTATTTCTCTTGTTATGTCTTTTCTCCTGAATATTTTAATTTCTCTTGTGTCTTAGTTTTGCCTTTTAGAAATTTAAATTAATATATCTACCTGTAATTGTTACATGTAAGAATTAAATCAATATAACATATAATAACAATATTGTATATTGAAAAGTGGTAATCGTTCCAAAAAGTATATGTATATCCAGTCATCACATTGTACACCTTAAATATATATAATTATATTTGTCAACTATTCCTCGATAAAGGTGAAAAAATAAAAAATGAAAAGAATTAACATTGAAGATAAGCAACCTAAGAATTCAGTTGTAGATAATTCATACCAATTGTATCCAGCTATAAATGTGTTACTTGAAAAAAAAAAAACCCTCAGTTGTTAATTTAGTAGAATATTGGAAACTGATACATTCTGATGAATTAATGTGTTTCCCATAACTTACTCATCTTTGGCAGATATTAGTGAGCACTACACTGTCATCAGTCCTAGAAGGTCATTAACTTCCATAAAAGGCAGTAATTCAAAATAAATTAGCATTCTTGAGGACATATTAGAGAATGACAAAAAGGAAATAATCTTACATGAAGCTATCTTTATACAATATGCTCTGTTTTGCACACTCTCAAATCATCGCTTGTATATCTCTTGTGAATTATTTATCCCCCTTACTCACAAACTATACACTAATGAAACAGTGATTAAAGGAGAAACATTAAATTCTTTGAAAGGGTATTATAGAGCCACATGATTAAATGAAAATGTTATAAAGGTGTATTCATTATACATTTGTATTTATAAAAGAATAAAATAAAATAGGGAAATGTACAAATAAAATGAAAATAAAAAGAAATATGTCCAACCTGGCTTTCCTATTCATATCTGTAAATTACGACTGTCTGAATATCCATCTGAGGAACTGGCTGACTATATTATAAAATATCTACATGTTACTAATGAAAGACAGTCTGCATTAACAAGTAACATTTTCAATAGTGTCAAAGTCTAATACAATAAAGTTTTTAAATAGAAGGAAAGAAGAAAAATTCTTTGGGGAAAAGCAAGAGTAAATTATAATTCCAAACCCAATTTTTTCACCTCTCACTTACCCCTCAAATCTTGGCAACATGATTGCACCCCTATGACTCTATAAAACTGATGTTTATAAAAGTGGTTTTCAATTAACAATTCAATAGCTACTTTCAGTCTTCATTTTTCCAACTTTTCATAAAGTATCTGACACTTTTTATTCTCCTGAAATATATTCCTTAACCCCCAATAAATCCAGACATACTTTCTTTTTTTTTTTCAATATATGAAGTTTATTGTCAAATTGGTTTCCATACAACACCCAGTGCTCATCCCAAGAGGTGCCCTCCTCAATACCCATCACCCACCCTCCCTTCCCTCCCACCCCCCATCAACCCTCAGTTTGTTCTGTTTTTAAGAGTCTCTTATGCTTTGGCTCTCTCCCACTCTAACCTCTTTTTTTTTTCCTTCCCCTCCCCCATGGGCTTCTGTTAAGTTTCTCAGGATCCACATAAGAGTGAAACCATATGGTATCTGTCTTTCTCTGTATGGCTTATTTCACTTAGCATCACACTCTCCAGTTCCATCCATGTTGCTACAAAGGGCCATATTTCGTTCTTTCTCATTGCCATGTAGTACTCCATTGTGTATATAAACCACAATTTCTTTATCCATTCATCAGTTGATGGACATTTAGGCTCTTTCCATAATTTGGCTATTGTTGAGAGTGCTGCTATAAACATTGGGGTACAAGTGCCCCTATGCATCAGTACTCCTGTATCCCTTGGGTAAATTCCTAGCAGTGCTATTGCTGGGTCATAGGGTAGGTCTATTTTTAATTTTTTGAGGAACCTCCACACTGTTTTCCAGAGTGGCTGCACCAATTTGCATTCCCACCAACAGTGCAGGAGGGTTCCCATTTCTCCACATCCTCGCCAGCATCTATAGTCCAGACATACTTTCATTTAGTCACCATGCCATACCAAATCAATTTCTAGAATGCTAATTATTCAACCTCTTGTTTCCATTTCCCACTTTCAGACTGAAATTAATATATTTTGTTTGAAATATGCAATAACGTATTTGCTTTTTTTCCATGCCCCTATCTTCCCACCCTTACACTCATATATTTAAGTCCATTCTATACAGCTGCAAAATAATAATACTTTGACCATGTGACTCTCAAGATCATACTTTTAATAATTACCACTGGATACAGAATCAAGTCTGTTAAGTTAACCTATTACTACTCTCAGCACTATTAGATTTATTTCCACCATATTCAACCTGTTTTTTAACTGTAATTCCATCTACTTCACTTCACAGATTCATCTTTCCCACTAAACAAGACTTTCTGAGAATTCTAGGATTCTTCTTACCTTCAAGTTTTGTTGTTTCTTTTTTCCATCTTCTACTAGGCATTTTTAAAACCTACCTCAACTATTTTCTTCTCTATGGTGATTTCCCTAAATCTCCCTCTTTGAGGTCATCTCTTCTCCTGTATTATCAAATCACTATGTACTATTCATATAACCCATATCGAGACAGAGCAGGGACTGGACTCAGGTCCTCCCACCCTCAATCACAAAATCGAGCATTCCGTGGCCAGGGCTATTGAAGGAAGAGCTGAGCCACATAGCTCCTGAGTAAGATATCTCACAAGAATGCAAAAGTAGGATATTGAAGAGAACCTGACCAAACCAGTCCACACCAAGATGGACCCCAGTGCTGACCTTTCACAAACTTTCTCCCTCATTGTAATACTAAACATCATGCTCAAGGGTGGAGATTTGATATGCCATTTAGACATGGAATACATGAAGAAGCCTGAGGTCCAGAAAAGAAAGAAAGAAAGAAAGAAAGAAAGAAAGAAAGAAAGAAAGAAAGAAAGAAAGAAAAAAAGAAATCCCCCTTCTACACACTTAGACTTCACCCTTTTCCTGCCTAACTCTTTAAAGTTGTCCCCAGTCTCTCCTCAGAAATCCAGCTTGAGGACTCTTACCTTTGTGCTATCTCCTTATGCTGGAGCATAAGTCCCAATAAAGCCTTGCCTGGAAGTCCCATTGGCATTTTGTCAATTTCTACTGTTTAGAGAGCCCAAGGGCCCAGTTCAGTATCAATATCATATTTGACAGTATGTAATTACTTATGTTCATGCCATATTTCTTCTCTAAGATTATCAGTTTTGTTAAAGTAGAGATTCTCTTTTGGTTATACTTCTGTGCACCAAAATAACAAGAACAATATTATGTTTAATTATCTCCTTGTTATATTTAAACATTTCAATTTACTTTCAAGAAGACTTGGCTTTTGGACCCATTTCTTTAAAAAATACCCTTTTAGGGGTGCCTAGGTGGTTCAGTCGGTTCAGCATCTGACTTTGACTCAGGACATGGTCTCGCGGTTTGTGAGTTCGAGCTGCACATTGGGCTCTGTGCTGACAGCTCAGAGCCTGGAGCCTGCTTCGAATTCTGTGTCTCCCTCTCTCTTTGCTGCCCCCCACTCGCACTCTGTCTCTCTCTCAAGAATAACAAACACTTCTTAAAAATTAAAAAAAAGTTGATTCCTTTAAAAAAATACCCTTTTACCTTTATAAAGAGATATAAGGTTAATGAGAGCTTTCCATAACAAAATGCTAATAAAATCAATGTCAACATTTACTCCTCCCTAATAATTTTAATCACAATACTATTACTACTATTAACATATAAAACATTTCCTTCAGGTATTAATTAAAATTACCTCAATTAAATATTATTTGAAAAGTTAAATTATTTAGCACAGTGTTTTAAAACAAGAACTACTGAAAAGAGTTGTATATGGCAGGGTACAGGAAATGTAATCAATTCATCAATAATTTATCAAATGATTTCTAAAAGTAACAAATGCTCTTTTAATATTATCCTGACAGCTATGCCACGTGAATATACAAAACATCCTATATACATCCTATACAAAACGTCCTCCATAAGGCACAATCTAAGACTACTTAGTTTTGCTATTAAAAGAGCATTTTATTGGGCATTTCATGCCAAAAGGGGCCAATTGAGTTACAACAATCTATAATTAGTAGTGCATTAACCTCTCATATTACTTAATATTCATAAGTGTTAGTAGGTGGCAATGTCAAAGGTGAAACATTTGAAAAATGTCTTTGAAACAGGGAGAAAAAAAACTAATATGCTTTTCAATCTGAAAGTTACATTCATAAGCAGGCATGCATACAACCTGGCCTTTGGAAAGGAGGATAGAACTTTCGCAATCAATTTATTACTTCAAAAAAACTATTGCATAGTGACAAATGACTATGTGCACATAATGTGATCACAAAATTTTTCTTTTTCAGAATAAACATGGGGGTAATGAAAAGAGCTGCAGAATCAAAGCCAAAGAAATTGTGTTCTCTCCCAGGCTTTACCACCAGCCATCCACATGACCTTTGTCAGTCATTTAGTATCTTTGGTCTTTGTTACCTCATCTGCAAACTAAGAAAGGTAAACTTGCTCAGTGAGTTGAGCATCTGACTTCAGCTCAGGTCATGATCTTGCCCTCTGTGAGTTCGAGCCTCGCTGTCAGGCTCTCTGCTGACAGCTCAGAGCCTGGAGCCTGCTTCAGATTCTGTGTCTCCCTCTCTCTCTGCCCCTCCCACACTCATGCTCTGTCTTCCTCTCTGCCAAAAATAAATAAACATTAAAAATTTAAAAAAAAAAAGAGAGAGAAAGGTAAACTCAATGATCTCTCAGGTAGTTCCAAGCTCTGAAATCCTAAAACGCTCAGGAACATATTTCAATAGAAGTTCCAAGACTTTTCTCGTATAATTTCCTTCAACAACATGCTTACTGCTATTTTGCCATATAATGCCCTAGTTTGCTCTATTTTTGACTGTAGATCATGAATTTTTTCCATGCACTTTAAGTCTCCAAAGTGTCTAGTTTGGTACTTTATACCCACTGGGTACTCAAAACATATGTAGAATGGATACTAAGAAGTGTTTCACTAACATCCATTTTTCTGCTTCCTAGGTGTTCCTGATATTCATTTGCATTTTATTTTATTCTAAGGCAGTTGAATTCATTGCCACTTCCAGGAAAGAATCCTGTGATTTAGGTCTATCCAAGAAGAATGTCATATCCCCTTACAGACAGTGATTGGTTCCTAAGTAGGCATGTGATCAAACCTGATTTAAATAGAGTGGATTTTGAGTTTTTGCTTTGAATGCTAGGTCCTTTTCCATCCATTGACAGTATTATGTCTAAATGTAAGGTATGGAATAGCTCAGCTAGACAAAGGATTAAGCTGACATCCAAAAGAAGGCCAAGGGGAGGAATTAAAGAGAAATGTCACTGAACCTCTCTTTCAACCTGTGCATAAAGTTCTTACTGCCTTTGCATTTTTAGTTTTATAAGAAAGTGCATTTACTTTTCAGTTTAAGGGAGCTTAAATTTGATTTTCTTTTACATGCAACTGAAGCATTCAAATGCAGGTATTTAATGAACTTGCAAAGGATCTGATTAGCAACACCTCAGGGATCTCTTAAAAACCAAATATTGACTATAATAAATATATTATTAGATATTTTATTTTTATGGTTTAACATCAATTCTATAATTTGTATTTTCCATAAATGTAATGCTATAAAGTTATTTCACTTTTCATTAAACCATCATTTTGAAAATAAACAATGTTTTAGCCTTTAAAAGCAGGTTTATAATATTTATATTAGTGAAGGCACAATATTTCAAAACAGTAACATCTGAAAATCTGAACATAATAATCACTGTTTCAGAAATATCTCCATAAAGAATAAATATTGTCAAAATGTCAATACTACCCAAAGCTATCTACACATTCAATGCAATCCCAATCAAAATTGCACCAGCATTCTTCTCGAAACTAGAACAAGCAATCCTAAAATTCATATGGAACCACAAAAGGCCCCGAATAGCCAAAGTAATTTTGAAGAAGAAGACCAAAGCAGGAGGCATCACAATCCCAGAATTTAGCCTCTACTACAAAGCTGTCATCATCAAGACAGCATGGTATTGGCATAAAAACAGACACATAGACCAATGGAATAGAATAGAAACCCCAGAACTAGACCCACAAACGTATGGCCAACTCATCTTTGACAAAGCAGGAAAGAACATCCAATGGAAAAAAGACAGTCTCTTTAACAAATGGTGCTGGGAGAACTGGACAGCAACATGCAGAAGGCTGAAACTAGACAACTTTCTCACACCATTCACAAAAATAAACTCAAAATGGATAAAGGACCTGAATGTGAGACAGGAAACCATCAAAACCTTAGAGGAGAAAGCAGGAAAAGACCTCTCTGACCTCAGCCGTAGCAATCTCTTACTCGGCACATCCCCAAAGGCAAGGGAATTAAAAGCAAAAGTGAATTACTGGGACCTTATGAAGATAAAAAGCTTCTGCACAGCAAAGGAAACAACCAACAAAACTAAAAGGCAGCCAACGGAATGGGAAAAGATATTTGCAAATGACACATCGGACAAAGGGCTAGTATCCAAAATCTATAAAGAGCTCATCAAACTCCACACCCGAAAAACAAATAACCCAGTGAAGAAATGGGCAGAAAACATGAATAGACACTTCTCTAAAGAAGACATCCGGATGGCCAACAGGCACATGAAAAGATGCTCAACGTCGCTCCTTATCAGGGAAATACAAATCAAAACCACACTCAGATACCACCTCACGCCAGTCAGAGTGGCCAAAATGAAGAAATCAGGAGACTATAGATGCTGGAGAGGATGTGGAGAAACAGGAACCCTCTTGCACTGTTGGTGGGAATGCAAATTGGTGCAGCCGCTCTGGAAAGCAGTGTGGAGGTTCCTCAGAAAATTAAAAATAGACCTACCCTATGACCCAGCAATAGCACTGCTAGGAATTTATCCAAGGGAAACAGGAGTACTGATGCATAGGGGCACCTGTACCCCAATGTTTATAGCGGCACTCTCAACAATAGCCAAATTATGGAAAGAGCCTAAATGTCCATCAACTGATGAATGGATAAAGAAATTGTGGTTTATATACACAATGGAATACTACGTGGCAATGAGAAAAAATGAAATATGGCCTTTTGTAGCAACATGGATGGAACTGGAGAGTGTGATGCTAAGTGAAATAAGCCATACAGAGAAAGACAGATACCATATGGTTTCACTCTTATGTGGATCCTGAGAAACATAACAGAAACCCATGGGGGAGGGGAAGGAAAGAAAAAAAAAAAAAAAAAAAAAAAAAAAAAAAGAGGTTAGAGTGGGAGAGAGCCAAAGCATAAGAGACTGTTAAAAACTGAGAACAAACTGAGGGTTGATGGGGGGTGGGAGGGAGGGCAGGGTGGGAGGGAGGGCAGGGTGGGTGATGGGTATTGAGGAGGGCACCTTTTGGGATGAGCACTGGGTGTTGTATGGAAACCAATTTGACAGTAAATTTCATATATTAAAAAATAAAAAAATAATAATAATAATGTAAAAAAAAAAAAAAAGAAATATCTCCATATACTTGTTACAATATCCTACTTCCTGCCCATATACCTTCCTTTTCTACTTTTAAAAATCCTATTTGCATTCTGCTTAATAAATAGAAAGCTAGAAAGAATGTCTCTCCCATGCTCTAACAACCAGAAAAAGCCAAATAATCAACAAAAGTATAACTCTCTTTTTAAAAAATAAATCAGAGAGCTGAGGTTCCAAAGCAAAAAACTCAGCAGAAATCTAAGGAAAGTCAGTTGCCTCCAAGGAGAAAAGGGCATGAGCTGAGGCAGAACATGGGAGGAAGAAGCACTGGACACTACTTGGTAGGAATCCAGCTAAAAATCGTCTTATAATTTCTCTTAAAAATGTAAGTGTGGGCTATAATGTGATTATAAAACCCTTTGGAGCCTCAGACTCAATGAGAGTTCACATCCATTCACAGACCTCATCACTGACCTCATCAGCAGCACAGAAAGAAGAAAGGAGAGGAAAGGTATTGAAGGAAAAACATGAAGCTCTGCCTGGATCCCTCTGCCCTATCTCTACTATGAAACAAAAGCTTAAGGCATTCGGGGGAAGGCAGCAAACCCCATCACCCTCAGGATACTAGTGGGGAACCACTGCAGTTGGGACTAAGGTAAGGGAGCAAATAAAACCCCCATCCGTGGGTATGGGGAGGAAAATGCCCTGTGTCCAGACAACTAGATACTCTACCACTGGGGTAAAACCAAAATCACTTAGAAAGTCCAAGAGGTCCTGAGACCTAGGGACATAGTGCATGAGACTGAGATTGAATCCCCACAGCAGAAAATGACCCTGTACGGAGTCATTTTCTGGAGTAACTTCCAACTCCAGGCTAACAAGCATAAGGGAACAGTCTCCTGCTGAAGAAAAGTGCAAGAACATGGAAAAATAACCTTCCTGAGACACAGACTCACAGGAAAAGCTGAGGGAATAATAGGAATATTGAAGAAAACTTGCATCCTAGCCCTCACTCTAAGCACAAGATAAGCGTAGAGGAATTTACAGTCCATGATAGACTTGAGGGTAACCACACCAAAAAACAAAGAAAAAGAAAAAGAAAAACAAATTCACCACAACCCACCATGCCAAAAGCTGAAGAAGTGAACCTTATTTCCAGACATAAATACTATTCACTCTCTTACCTTACTACATATTTGCAAAGTACAAATTTTGAGAAACACAAAGAAGCAAGTAAAAAAATACACTGGTAAGAAGACAAAGCAATAAAATGAACCCAAACCTATATAAGATCCATATGATTAAAATAATGATGACAGAAATAAACAGCATAGTACAAATGAGAATACCTTTGATGGGGTCATCACAGACTCAAAATAGCTGAGAAAAAAAAATAATGAACTTGATGTTGGCACTTGAAATTACTCAAACTAAAACCCAGAGTTTTAAAAAAGGATGTAAAAAATTTAGAACACAGCAGCCAGGAGGTGTGGAATAACGCTAAACCATCAAACATATCTGTAATTAGAATTCCAAAAGGGGAAGGGAAAGAGAAAGGGGCAGAAGTACTTGAAGAGGTTCTTCAAAATCACAAAAAAGACACCAAAATACAAATTGAAGAAGCTCAGAAAACACTAGGCAGGATAAGTTTTGCTTTGTTTTTTTTAAGATACCTAACACACTGTGGTCAAACTGAAGAAAAAAAATTGAAAGTCTTGAAATTGGTCAGAGAAAAATGGCACATTCCATATAAGAATTATAGTAATCTTATATGAAATTATGAAAACCAGAAGACAATAGGATGACATATAAAGTATAAAATTTTTAAAAACCTTGTTAACTCAAGATTCTATATCAGTAAGAACATCTCTCAAAACAAATAAGAAACAAAGGTAAAGTAAACATGTTTGGGGCAAACAAAGCCTTAGATAATTCATTGTTAGCAGGTCGGTGCTACAAGATATGTTAACTAAATTTCTTCCTGTGGAAGAATTATAATACCAGATGGGAATTAGGGTCTACATAAAGAAATTACAAGCTCTGAAAGTGGCAAAAATAACAATAAATATTAAAAACTTTTTATTAATTACCTTAAAAGACACTTTGTTATCTAAAACAAAAACAGAATCAATGTATTGTGGGTTTTACAACACATAAAATACAATATATGAAGAGTAGCATAAAGAATTATAGAAAAGTGGAAATATGCTTTAACACTACATGTGAAGTGGTATAAATATTTGAAGGTAAATTATGATAAATTAAAGTTGTGTATTGTTAATTCTAGGTAAATGCTAAAAATATTTTTAAAGAATCATAATTAATAAGCAAGTAGGGGAGATGTAAAATGGAATTAAAAAAAACTCAATCCAAAAGAAAATGCAAAATGTGAAAAAAAAGAAAACAAATGGAACAACAAAACAGCAAATTAGAAAACTGGAAGATTTAAATCTAACCACAGTAATATTACATGAAACTTATGTGGTCCAAACACCGGAATTAAAATACAGAGATTGTGAGATTGGATTAAACACACACACGCATACACACACACACACACACACACACACACACACACACACACGATTCTGGTACATGCAAGGCACAACAAACCAACTTTAAACATAAAGATATAAAAAATCTTAAAATGATAGGGAAAATATACCATTTAAACATTACTCAAAAGCAAGTAACAGAGGCTATTTCCAAAGAAAGTAGGCAACAAAAGAAAAAAACTTATCAGGATTAAGAGGGACATTACATAATTATAAAGAGATCAAGAAAAAATTAATACGCCAAATGTGTATTCTTTTAATAGCAAAGTTTTAATATGCATGAAGCAAAAGTAAAAGGAGGAATAAACAAATCCATAATTATTGTTAGAAAGTTCAACAATCCTCTATGAGTAATCTAAGAAAGGCATAGATAAAAAAATTGGAGAAAAGATTGAACACCTGAACATTATCAGTTTACATTCATAGAATAATCTACCCTATAACAGAAAAATGCACAATGCTTGCTCACTAAGGTAAACTCTATTATGAATAATAAAACAAGCTTATTTTTTTAACTTAAAATATACAAGGGAGTGAGATTAGAAACAACAGAAAGATATTTGGAAATTAAGCAATATACTTCTAAATAACAAATGGGTAAAGAAGAATCAATAAGAAAAATTAGAAAATATTTTTAATTAGATGAAAATGATAATATAACATACCAAAAATTATAAGACTGCCACTAAAGCAGGGATTGGAGAAAACTTTAGAACACTAAAAGCTTATTTTACAAAACAATATACTTTTGAATCAATGATTTAAACCTCCATCTTAAGAAACAAATAACAAAGAGCAAAATAACCACAAACCAAAAACAGATAAAAGCAAAAAAAATTAGAAAATATAAAAATATAGAAAATAAATGAAAGCAAAGAATGGTTGTTTGAAAGATAAAGAAAATTGACAAACTTTTAGCCATACTGACACAGAAAAAAGAAAGAAGACACAAATTACTGATATCAAGAATGGGAAAAAAAACATTAGTCAGTATAGATCCTACATATTTTACAAGAATATTAACTAAGTTAATATTATGAAAAACATTATGGCAAAAAAATGAGTACTTCATTAAAATGGATAAATTCATTTAAATATTCAAACTACTCCAGGTGACAGAAGTAGAAATGGATAACCTGGATAACCCTAATAATCTATTAAGAAAATCTGGGGGTGACTGAGTGGCTCCATCAGTTAAGCATCTGACTCTTGATCTTGGCTCAGGTCATGATCTTATGGTTCATGAGTTCAAGTACTGCATTGGGCTGTACACTGACAACTCGATTTTGCTTGGAATTCTCTCTCTCTCTCTCTCTCTCTCTCTCTCCCCCCTCCCCCACTCGTGCTCACTCTCTCTTAAAAGAAAGAAGAAAGAAAGGAAGGAAGAAAGGAAGGAAGAAGAAAATATAATTCAAAATCATCCCACAAAGAAGACTTCTGAGAAAGTTCATTGCCCTGACAAATTTTCCAAAATATTTAACTATGAAATGGTACAAATCCTACCCTATCATTTCCGGAAAGTAGAAAAAAAAAATGACACTTTGTTTCTAAGAATTATAAAAAAGTTCAGTGACTTAAAATATCCTAATTAATTTTTAAGAACAAAATTGGAGGACATATGTTATCTGACTGAAAAACACATAATACAATAATTAAGACAGTGTGATATTCATGAAAGAACAAATATACATATCAGTGAAGTCAATTACAGAGTTCAAAACTGACCCACAATTATATGTTTAGTTGATTTTCAAACAAAGGTGCCAAGAGACACCAATAGGGAAAGGAAAGTTTTTTCAATAAATATTGTCTGAACAACTGGATATCCATGTGGACAAAATGAACACTGACTCTTACCTGACATCACACACAAAAATTAACCAAAACAGATAAAAAATATAAATATGTAAGTTAAAACTGGAAAAAAATATTGAAACCTTTGCATGCTTCAGTTCACCAAATATTTCTTAGATAGGGTGTAAATATCATGAACCATAACAGAAAAACCTAGTAAGTTATATTATAATGAACTCAAAAAATTCTGCTTTTGAAAGGTATTTTTTTTCACGCCACAGAATGAAAAAAATATATTTGCAATGTCTTCTCAGGCAAAAGATTTCTATCCATTTAAGGAATTCTTGTAACTCAGTAAGAAGATAAACAGCTCTATAAAAAAAAAAGGACTAAAGATTTGAACAGATGCATAAACAAAGATACACAAATTGTCAATATGCCCATGAAAAGATAATCAATCAGGAGTCCCCAGGGAAATACAAATTAAATCCCTAGTCAGATGTTACTACATATCCATTAGAATAGCTAAACTAAGAGACTGACAATACTAAGTGTTGACAAGGATGTAAAGGCAACTGAAACTCATCTATTAACAATGGAAATGTAAAATAGTACAGCTACATTAGAAAACTAGTGATTTCTAAAAATGCTAAAAGCACCTCTCCCATAATCTAACAATTCTAGTCTTAATTACTTATGAGGACTTGTACACAAATTATCACAGCAGCTATATTCATAGTCCAAAACTGGAGTGAACCCAAATACACAATGAATGAATAAACAAAATGTAATATATTCTGACAATGGAAAGTGATTTAGTAATAAAAAGGAACAGATTACTATAAAACATGGATGATCTCATAATCAGTATGCTGAGTAAAAGAAATAAGATGCTACAGAATCCATATTCTCTTGTTCCATTTATGTAAAAATCTTAAAAATTGAAACTAATTATGACCAAAATAAATAAA
The DNA here is from genome assembly GCF_018350195.1 of Panthera tigris. Taxonomy (NCBI): domain Eukaryota; kingdom Metazoa; phylum Chordata; class Mammalia; order Carnivora; family Felidae; genus Panthera; species Panthera tigris. The sequence continues at coordinate 34,785,090 of NC_056676.1, read as the reverse complement.
TAAAAAAGCAATTGGTGGTTTCCTGTGGCCAAGAGAAGAGAGAGGAGAGGGATGGACTTCTTAAGGGAATAATAAAACTTTTGGAAGTGACAGGATTCTTTCTTTTTTTTTTCTTTTTAATTTTTTTTAATGTTTTATTCACTTTTGAGACAGAGAGAGACAGAGCATGAGCAGGGGAGGGACAGAGAGAGAGAGCCAGACACAGAATCCAAAGCAGGCTCTAGGTTCTGAGCTGTCAGCACAGAGCCTGATGGGGGCTCGAACTCACAAACCGTGAGATCATGACCTGAGCCGAAGTCGGAGGCTCAGCGCTCAGCCGACTGAGCCACCCAGGAGCTCCCAGGATTCTTTCTTATCTTGTGTTTGTGGTTTCACAGTTACATTTGTCACAACTCATCAAATTATACACTTTAAATGCATGGAGTTTATTGTAAATAAATTATGCCTGATATTAATTCTCAATAAAGTTCTAAGAGCAGATACTGTATATATGTATATATACAAATATATGAATCATTGGAGATCACTTTACTTATATTCTGGAATAACCTCAAATCATGCCTGAATAGCTTTTGAAAATTTACAGCTCTTTCACATTCTAGGATCTCTAAGATCCTAGATCCTTTTTGTTCTGTGTAAGGATGTCTCAGATATAAACAAAGCGTTAAAACCATCAAGATCAAGCCTATATTAGTTCCTTTTACCTTCCTAGTCCCAACTATAGCAGACTTCTCATAAATGGGGAAACCCAAATATATGAGCATCTTTGATGAAGAAGTAGTGGATCCAATGAAATTGATGAGGGAGTATGAAGCAAACTGAGGGCAAAGTGCAGGCCAGTAGCACCCACCCTCAGGTGGGACATATATGATACTCCTTGGACACTCCTGCTACCCAAAAATGGGAAAGGACAAGAAACAAATGGTCAAACTGATAAGAGTTTCCACCAGTTTACCAGAACAAGGCAATCCCACTCCCTACTGTCTTTATGTTACTGCTTTGCTAGAGGGAAAAACAACCTTAGCTTGACAATAGGTAGGTCTCCAATAAATCTTTAGCATGTGAAAGTCTCTTTGTAAACTCCCTCTTGACTTTATCTCCCCCTGACTCCATAGAATAGTCATCCCCCACAACCCCAGTGCAGCTCTTCCTGCCCATGGGTCCCATCCCCATGCTTTAATAAAATCACCTTTTTGCACTGAGGACGTCTTCAAGAATTCTTTCCTGGCAATCAGCTCTGGACCCCATGAACCCCACAGCACCCCAAAACTTCATCAAAATGATTTTTCTTAAACTAATCATGTTTATTTTCCCAAAGGAGACATCAAAACCAGAATCTTATCTTTACACTGGTTTCTAGGTCTTTTAAGTTATTCCCATGGCATTTGATCCTTGTTACATTGCTTGGAATGTATGCTTTATCTACAAATGCACTGCTTTTGAGAAGGAAAGCCAGCAAGAGCATATAAAAAAAGGCCAGCCAGATATCTGAAGCCAGATACCTCCTTTGCATGCTTTTAGCTTCTGTAATTTTGCTCACCTCTTGCATCAGCCAACTGCCCGTGTAGCACAACTAATAGTGCTCCCCCGCCCTCCCACATGCAGCCAATAGAAAGTTTCCAAGTACCCAGAAGCTAGCTGGGCATAAAGAAGCCCAGCGCCAGGCTCGAGGCTCAGCCTTTGGGGGTAACTCTGCTGGGCCAGCAGCAGTGTGAAATAAACAGTCTTTTCTGATTCCCCTAGTGCAGGCACTTGTCTCTTCCTGGGTGCTGAGTATTTGCTGTAACACTTTGAGAAATGAAACCAGGTACATTCATATAGCTTTCTGTCCACATTAACAGTTCTGTTCCAGCAACCTCTTCCTAAGAGTAAAATTGCATATATTCTGCTGGTGTCTTAAGAACTTTCTGAAAGTACTCATCTGAACATAACAGATAGCTCAACAGTCTCATGGACTGTCAGGGACTTAACTTGAAAACTCTTCCCTCAAGATTCTTGCCTCTTTGGGTCAGTCACTCAAAATATTATATTCTGAAACTTGTCCAACCCTAATCAAGCCCAAAGATTGAAAAGAATCTATTTAAGTCATGTCTCCAAAGCCTCATAAATATTTTGTCTCCCTCCCCCTTTTGAGAACTATTAAAACACTATCAAGATAGATACCTCCCTTTCTGCAAGTAAGCAATAAAGTCATTTGTTTCAACAGGTTATTTTGGTAGTGTTTTCAAAGAGCAAGCATTTAACTGCTTGTGGAATCAACACACCTTAGAGCTCAATTCCTCATTTGAATCATGGAAAATGATTCAAGACGGTCTCAGAGAAGTCAATTCATATAATCTTTGTATTTTCACCATGACTGGTTGTCCCTCAATTTCTCAACTAAGTCTTTCAGTTACATTTTCCTGACATAAGATGCTCAGAGCTTCATTATATTTAACTATATGAGTAATTATATTTATAATCACAATTGTAATTAATATTTCCATAGCACTCTAATATCTTATTATAATTAGGGTACCTAATAATTTAAGTCTAAAAGATATAAACTACCAATAATACCAGTCAAAAGTCCTATGTGGAGAGTGACTATATCTTAGGGCCAAATTGTAGCAGACCCTAATAACATACCATCCAGATGTAGGCTATAATTACTGACTATGATTCATCACTCTGTAGACTCTAGAAACCAAGGCATTTCTCAGAGGTTTAATAAAAGCTACTCTCTGCCTTGTCACTCAGCCTTCTCTGTAGTTCCCACTCACTTCATGGTGGGAATGTTACAGATTTTCCTACATAGGTGGTAAACCTCTGGCTTCCTCTCTATCATCCATCTGTACTATCTTTCAGAAATGCCTTAAAGTTGCTGCGTGTGTAATGTATCTGGATATATACCACTGATACGTGTATTATTCTTTAGCATGTCAGTGGAAATTTGAAAGACAGAAGCTAGACTCATAGGCTAAAGAAGTCTCTCTCAGAGAGCTATGAAAGCCAAAAATAACAAAATAAACACAAAAATATTCTAAAATCCCCATGTTCAAAATGGAAGAAATACAAAGGCATATGAGTATATTATATGTTTTTACCTCACTAATAATTACCTCACTATATGCCAGAGAGTGTTCTAAGAGTTTTACAAATATTAACTTGTTTAATTCTCATAAAATCCCTAAGAGATAGATACTACTATTATTCCCATATACAGATGAACAAACTGAGATACACAGAAGTTATGTACTTTTCCCAAACACATCAAGTAATTGGAAGAGCCAAGATGCATGTTCTTAGTCACTATATTGATATTCAATCCCTTGTGCTGAAAGAAAACAAACTTCCACAGATACTTCCAGAAAATGGAAAATGGGGAGACATTTCATAGTTCATTTTATGAGGCCAGTATAACCTTAAAAATAAAGATTTACAAGGACATTACAAAGAAAAGAAAAGTAGGGGTGCCTGGGGGCTCGGTTGGTTAAGCGTCCGATTTTTGGCTCAGGTTATGATCTTGCAGTCAGTGAGTTTGAGCCCCACGTAGGGCCCTGGGATGACAGCCCAGGGTCTGGAGCCTGCTGCCTATTCTGTGTCTTCCCCTCTTTCTGCCCCTCCCCTGCTTATGCTCTCTCTCTCTCTCTCTCTCTCTCTCTCTCTCTGTCTCTCTCTCTTTCTCTCTCTCAAAAATGAATAAACATTAAAAAAATTTTAATAATAAAAATAAATAAATAAAATGTAACAACAAATGTCTTCCTTAGCCTCTGGTAAAGTAAGATTTCTTAAACAAGACACAAACATTTCTAACCAGGAAAGAAAAGATTGGTATGTTAGACTATTTTAAAATTAAAAAGTGTGCTCATTAAGTGATAACATTAAGAGACTGAAAAGTAAAGCTGCACAGTGGGAGAAGATATTTGCAATACAATGGGGTTATATCCTCAATAATAAAAGGACAATCTAATCTTTTAAATGGCCAAAATATTTGAACAGACATTTCATTAAATATCATATTTGATTAGTCAATAAACAAATGAAAAGGCGCTCAAACTCACCGATTACCAGAGAAAGACATATTAAACAAACAATGAGATACCTCTACAACCACCAGTATGTTTAAAACTAAAGACTGATCGATATCAAGTTTTGGTGAGGATGTGGTACACTGGAAACACACACACACACACACACACACACACACACAGCAGTTAGGAGTCAAATAGTTATAAAATTTTGGAAAATTGGATGGCAATATCTACCAAAGTTAAAATCTCACCTACATTATGATCTAGGAATTTTGCTCTTGGACATATATTCAAAAGAACTACATGCCCTAAAAGACATCTCAAGAATCTTCATAGTTGCATTATCCCTAATAGCTCTAAACCACACACACAAGACACAGATACACAAAGGAGTCTCTTGCATCACACAGAAGCTTCCTTTGCCCTATTTTTTCCACTGTGCTTTTTGTTTTTCAGCTTAAATTTCTCTTCCAAAGAATAATTAGTTCATCAACAATTGAAAAAAATAACGGTAAAACAATAACAGCAAAATTTCCCATCTCTCATTTAATATTTTTAAATCTATTATTTTATGGTGTCTTGGAATCATAATTTAATTTAATTTAATTTAATTTAATTTAATTTAATTTAATTTAATTTTAGTGTATTTACTTATTTTGTGTGAGCAAGAGAGACTGTGAGTGGGGGTGGGGAGGCAAAGAGAGAGGGAGAGAGAATCCCAAGCAGGCTCTGTGTCAGCACACAGCCATACACAGGGCTGGAACTCATGAACCACGAGATCATGACCTGGGCTGAAATCAAGAGTCAGATGCTTAACAAGTTGAGCCACTCAGGTGCCCCTATTTTATTTTATTTTATTTTATTTTATTTTATTTAGTTTATTATTTATTTTGAGAGACAGAGAGAATGTGAGCAAGGGAGGGGCAGAGAGAGAGGGAGAGAGAGAGAGTCCCAAGCAGGCTCCTGTGTCAGCACTGAGTCCCATGCTGGGCTTGATCTCACAAACCGTGAGATCATGACCTGAGCTGAGATCTAAGATATGGATACTTAACCGAATAGGCCACACAGGTGCCCCAGAATCATAATTTTTAAAAAGATATTGTTGTGCTCTTTATTATTACTATGATGAAAACATCAAGGCTCCAGGTAAATGGTATCAATACAAACATATTTATTTACAATGGTGCCTATTACTGTGCCTAGTACATAATAGATGCTTAACAAATATTTCTTGTTTGAATTTATTAATAAAAAGTCCAATGAAGTAATCATTCTCGAATCTATTTCCCTTACTCCCCCTCCTAATTTAATGGAGTTATCTTCTCTCATAGCATAAATAGCATATATAATTCCACTGCTTAAAAAACATCCAAAGGCTTCCCATTACAATTCATAAAAGGGAAAACAGCTCTATTTCTCACTATTTCCCTCAAAGCCCTACACAGTATCTCCAAGGGAGCAGAGATATTTTCTACTTTTTAAGTGTGTTATTCTCTTCACTTAAAAGGATCTCTGATAAGTAACAAGCACTTGGTAAATATTGGATGAACAAAAATATGAGAGAGGTTTATGTGCAGTTATTAAACAGTGTATTTTAGGTTTATGCTCTTCCCTCTTGCATCTTCCTCCAGCAATATCAAAGTTTTTTTTTTCCCTCCCCCATCCCATACAGAAACAAGACTCAAAAAAAACCTCTAACACCATTCAAAAAAGAATCATTTAACATATGGTGGTTTGGACTAGAGCTTTGGAGAGAGAGAGAAGGCATCAAAATGATGACAAAGCCAGCAAGGAAGGAGTGAGCAGAGAAGGATACTCAGAGTGGCAGCAGCAGAAGGAAATTTCCTCATAAGGACTAGCCAGGTAAAGGAGACACCATGTCCGAATGTCCAGAAGTGTGGACATACTACTCACCAATTGCCTGTGGGCATTCAGCTGACACCCCCGAACAGAAAGGAAGAGATTATTATCATTTTGTTCAGAGACTGAGATATAAAATAAAAGCCTCACTCTCCTACCAAAATAAAACTAAACAGAACCAAACGAGAGTTCTCCTAGGAGTTGGGCAGTTGTGTACACATCACTATTATAAATGAGTGAGTTAATCAACAAAGGTAGTTGAGACATTTGAGAGAGTGCAAACTCAAATATATGTCAAAATGAGATTTAGCTACACAAAAGCTAAATTACAAAAGCACTAAAGATTTATAAGACTAAGTCAAGGTGGAATAAGAATGGCAACTCCAGTGGATCCCTATAATTTTTCATTCCAAGTTTTCACTGTTTACTATATTTGTTACTGCTTGACACACAGATCAACAAAATTTCCTCTCTCCTATGGTTTAACTATTCAAAACTATTTTGCAGAACAATAACAGCAGAAGCACCCATGGTAGCAACAACAGATAAATGATAACATAACACCAAAAACATTTAGATAATACAAAAGATATAAACAAATAGGATTACAATACCAGAGATTTGTTTATTCATCCTAAAAATAGCTTCATTGTAGCACCAAATAGGCAGGTGTAGCTTATAGGAACAAAGACCTGTCCCCTTTTTTCACTTAAACCTTGTCTTTTGTTAGTTCACGTCTCATGTAATATGCAGTTTTGCTGAGTTTCTGAAACTGCAATATACATAGGTAATCCCAAAAGGTGCTTATTATTTCCCCTTCTGTAGGAGAAAGTCTTAGATTAGCCTAAGAGATCTAGATTTCCTACTTCTAGGGTTTAATATTTAGTTCCTTCCAGAGCACTGCCTTCCTGGCTGAGAGAGACTTTGGGAGGAGGGCGAAATTAAGTGAGGGGAAGTAGCTTGTCCGAGAAAGGAAAGAGAAAATAACTTCATTTGCACATTCTTGAAGTACATTTTAATGATGCTTTACATATGTTGAATATCATATCCAAAGCAGGTTCCAACAAAATTTTTTTCCTTTGATTTGCTAATTTTATAAATCAATTTATTGAGTGATATACCTCTTGGTTTTAGGAAAGATTTGAAATTAGTTTATCAAAACACAAACAAGATGACCTAGACAAGCTCAGACTCAAATCTTGGCCTAGACACACATAAACTGAGTAACAGAGACATTGGCATATTGGTAGATTATTTAATCACCTGGAATCTCGGTTTTCTTATGTTTCTTGTAATGCACCTCAAATGTTTGTGGTAAAGATTAAATTATATTAAAATTGAAAACCACTTGATCTTTCCTTCTCAGACCCCTTAATCCATTCAAAATAAAAAGAAACAGAATTTTTCTCTTACCATTTTAAGAACATATTACTCAAAACATTACTACACCCATTCATTGCAAACACATTTTAAGCTCCATCCCACGTGCAAGTCATTTGTAAATTAACTAAAAACTTTGTCAGAATGTGATGAGTAAGATAACATCTACAAGTGCTTCTGCTGCTTTATTGAGTAACCTAATAAATCACGCTTGCTTTGTGTTGGAGGTCAAAATCACAGATGCAATTAAAAAAGCAATTAAATACTAGAAGAACAGATGATTACTTATCCACACCTCAGAATGCTTAACATATTTTCAAAGTCTAATTTGCTAAAGCTATAGAGATTATTTGTACATCTTTTTAAGGATATAGCTCAGTAGGTTTTTGAATAATTATTTCAAGAAAAAGCTCAGTGGATAACTATTCTTAGGTCAAAATATTCTCTCGTATTTGTGAGAGGAACATGAAAAATGAAAGGACATTCTTAGGTCTCTTCAGGTGACAACACAGTATATTATGAAGCATGAAAAAATTACATAGAGAAATAATATATTAGTCAAGATCAATCACATTTTAAAGAGGCAAATTAAAAAATACAAGGTTATGAATTAAATATTGAATGAAAACAAATGGACTTTGCTCAGTAATTTTAATTTGTGAAGACTGAAACTGAAAAGTGAAAAGAATATTCTGAAATGTCTGAAGGAAATGCCTACATATACCCTGGAGAAAAGTAGAAAAAAGATTTAATTAAATATTTAAGACCAAATACAACTTGCCTTTACTTTAAAGCCTTCTCTATTGGTCTTATTAACATTTTTTTCCGATATTAAAATGTGTCCAGAAACACTGCATGCCATAAAATGTCTATAAATAACATCAAAAATGAAAAGACAAATGTAATGCTTTCTGGTAGCATTAGAGTGTTTGAGATCTCAAGAGCAAAGTCAAAAGACCACCATGAGAATTAGTGATACCATAACTACACAATTATTGGAGCAGACTTTATTTTTAAGGCATGCCACACATACATGTTGAGATAAGTTTGTGTTTTCTTGTTCTCTTTATCCATTTCCCCCACCAAGCTTATTCACTGGGATTAATATACTGAAATTATCAACATCTAAAGACTTTGTTCACATATGAGCAGTAAATATGACAAAACTAATATTCCATTTCTAAACAAATGAGCTCAGCTCTCAAGCACATCATAATGTAGAAGAGATGATGCTTTTATATGTACCCGTGACCAATGATGGCAGAACACAAGTGAATCGAACCTAAATTAAAAACATAGCCAGTAATGTTTTGTTTTGTTTTGTTTTGTTTTGTTTTGTTTTGTTTTGTTTTGATAATCTACATGAATCACAGAGTCATGAAATTTTAGATCTGGAAGAAACCATCAATATCATGTAGCCCCAAACTATCCTTTACAAACAAAATCCAGAGAGGCAAATTCTCTAGCTTCAAGACATGAACATGTAATTGTATTATTGATTGTAACACAATTAGCAGATTACAGGAAGTAAAAATAAAATATATTTTAATTATTACATGAACACATACAAACATATATGTGATTTTAACCACTTTTTAAAATAATTATTAGCTTTCAAAAAATTTCAATTTAATAACAAGGCAGAAATGGAAAAACATTCCATGCTCATGGATTGGAAGAATAAATATTGTTAAAATGTCAATACTACCCACAGCTATCAACACATTCAATGCAATCACAATTAAAATTGCACCAGCATTCTTCCTGAAGCTAGAACAAGCAATCCTAAAATTTGTGTGGAACCACAAAAGACCTCAAATAGCCAAAGTAATTTTGAAGAAGAAGACCAAAGCAACAGGCATCACAACCCCAGACTTTAGCCTCTACTACAAAGCTGTAATCATCAAGACAGCATGGTATTGGCACAAAAACAGACACATAGACCAATGGAATAGAATAGAAACCCCAGAACTAGACCCACAAAAGTATGGCCAACTCATCTTTGACAAAGCAGGAAAGAATATCCAAAGGAAAAAAGACAGTCTCTTTAACAAATGGTGCTGGGAGAACTGGATAGCAACATGCAGAAGAATGAAACTAGACCACTTTCTCACACTATTCACAAAAATAAACTCAAAATGGATAAAGGACCTGAATGTGAGACAGGAAACCGTCAAAATCCTAGAGGAGAAAGCAGGAAAAACCTCTCTGACTTCAGCTGCAGCAATTTCTTACTTGACACATCCCCAAAGGCAAGGGAATTAAAAGCAAAAATGAACTATTGGGACCTCAGGAAGATAAAAAGTTTCTGCACTGCAAAAGAAACAATCAACAAAACTGAAAGGCAACGGACGGAATGGGAAAAGATATTTGCAAATGACATATTGGACAAAGGGCTAGTATCCAAAATCTATAAAGAGCTCACCAAACTCCACACCCAAAAAAACAAATAATCCAGTGAAGAAATGGGCAGAAAACATGAAGAGACACTTCTCTAAAGAAGACATCCAGATGGCCAATAGGCACATGAAAAGATGCTCAACATCGCTCCTCATCAGGGAAATACAAATCAAAACCACACTCAGATATCACCTCATGCCAGTCAGAGTGGCCAAAATGAACAAATCAGGAGACTACAGATGCTGGCAAGGATATGGAGAAATGGGAACCATCTTGCACTGTTGGTGGGAATGCAAACTGGTGCAGCCTCTCTGGAAAACAGTGTGGAGGTTCCTCAAAAAATTAAAAATAGACCTACCCTATGACCCAGCAATAGCACTGCTAGGAATTTACCCAAGGGACAAAGGAGTGCTGATGCATAGGGGCATTTGTACCCCAATGTTTATAGCAGCACTCTCAACAATAGCCAAATTATGGAAAGAGCCTAAATGTCCATCACCTGATGAATGGATAAAGAAATTGTGGTTTATATACACAATGGAGTACTACATGGCAATGAGAAAGAATGAAATATGGCTTTTTGTAGCAACATGGATGGAACTGGAGAGTGTGATGCTAAGTGAAATAAGTCATACAGAGAAAGACAGATACCATATGTTTTCACTCTTATGTGGATCCTGAGAAACTTAACAGAAACCCATGGGGGAGGGGAAGGAAAAAAAAAAAAGAAAAGAAAGGTTAGAGAGGGAGGGAGTCAAAACATAAGAGACTCTTAAAAACTGAGAACAAACAGGATTGATGGGTGGTGGAAGGAAGGGGAGGGTGGGTGATGGGTATTGAGGAGGGCACCTCTTGGCATGAGCACTGGGTGTTGTATGGAAAACAATTTGACAATAAATTTCATGTTATAAATAAATAAATAAATAAATAAATAAATAAATAAATAAATAAATAAAAGAAAACTGCATTAAAAATAAAAAAAATAACAAGGCAGTTTCCAGAATTTATAAAATTCTAAATACATAGGCTTATCACTATATTGGGCAATAATAATGTAAATAACACCTATCTGGAGTTATGATACATAAGGTTACACACTGAATTAAGTTGAAAAACAAACTATAGAACCAATACAATTGACCACTGTAGAAATGCAAACAGACCACTGTGTGTGTGTAATTATTCAATTGAAATGTTTTGAAATACCTACACCTCCAATCAAAGTATTCTGGATGTGTGTTTAGGCAGATAGAACTGGAATAAGAAAGGGTTAACCACTATAGTCCACAGAAAATGAAAGCCTCAAAACTTGAGGCAGCAGTATTCATTCATCCAGGGAGGAGAATATTCTGGTCCATGGGGTTAAAGACTATTGACCCTGAGAATGGGGTAGCCTATGTGACATCCAAATAATTCTTGCTCTGATTACATGTAACCTTCTGATTATATTTCATCTTTCTTTTCCAGTCACTTACCAACCAATAGAGATCATTAATTGGCTGACATAGTCTTCATGATAGTTTATTTGTTAACTATAGGTAAATAAATTGTTTTTGATTTATTCATCACCACTTCTGAGCATGGTATTGTGACTCTATTTCTAAGGATTTAAATCACCACCATGCTGGCAACACTGGGTCATTAAATCTAAAAGGACATAATCTATCCCTGGCTATGGTGAATTCCCAAAATTTCTGTAGGACCCTACTAAAGTTCATAGACTCCAATAATCTGTACTTCTTTGGTGACTTCTAGGAATCATTGTGCATTGTTCTTTGAAATTTAAACATAGGCATTAATAACAAAGAGCTACATGTTGGTTAAGAGCTTTAGAGCTACAGAGAACTGGCTTTAAGTTCCAACATCCACACTTATAGGTATGTGTCTCTGGGCAAGCTCCAGTTTACTGGAGCTTGGTGGCAAATCTGGAGGACAACTTTAATGCCTGGATAAAATATAAAAATATTTACATGAAGGCATCAGAGGGCTAATAATGCCATGAATAAAGGTGAATCCAGCATTTGTAGTGCCTTTCCCTTAGAAATCTATCTCTAAAGTTAGATATAAAAATGTGAAGGAAAAATCGGAATCCAGGCCTGCTAAGGGTGTGCCTAATAAATATCCTACAAACTGGTTAGTAGCCCAAAAAGTATAGTTTAAGAGTAAGGATGAATTAGAAATAGGACCACCAAGGACCACAGCTCAACGTTAAATCATCTCAATTCCTTAAAAAGGATTAGAAAGTTCATATTGCTAGTGTTCCTCAAAACCCATCAGAAGCAATGTAAATCCTACTGGAGAAAGATAACATCACTAGGGCTTATCATGTTTCTATGATTTTTTTAAATATAGTGGCTAGCACATAAAAAATTAATCAGACCCAGGAAGAGAAAGACATCATAAACAAAACAAAATGGCCAAAAAATTGTTTGTAAATTTGTTTTTTCCCACCCTGCTGAGAAAGTCAAAGGACTCAGATTTCCAGCGGATGAAACTGGGACCGGACCTAATATCAGGACCAAAAGTCCACCGTATACAGGGAGTGAGACTGACATTAAAAATCAAAACTAAAAAGGTTACAGAGGGAGGGAGCCAAAACATAAGAGACTCTTAAAAACTGAGAATAAACTGAGGGCTGATGGGGGAGGGTAGGGAGGGTTGGTGATGGGTATTGAGGAGGGCCCCTGTTGGGATGAGCACTGGGTGTTGTATGGAAACCAATTTGACTATAAATTTCATATTAAAAAAATCAAAACTAAAATGTCAAAAATCAGAAAACTTTTGAATAGTATTTATAAAGTTTACAGGGAAAATATCTTGAATCAAGAATTCTATAAATAAAAAAATGTAAGGACTGATAAAACCAAAATTATTATGAATAATAATTAGTAAATAATTAGTAAATCTCAGACTATATGTGTGTGTATTTATATATGTATAACACATTCATATACATATATAATTTCTAAGATTATGGAGGTATAGTACTATAACAACTTTATTCATAATTGTCTTCTATTATATTTTGTATAGTATATATTTTTAAATTTATATAATATTGTATAATTGTTATTATTTGTAACAAATCTTAGTGGTTATTATACATCTACTTATACATGCATTTCAAATTTTTCTCTGAAAACAGGTTAAAACACTACTCTCTCTTAAACATAGAATGTTTATGATCATCATTTCACATAAAACTTCCCAAAAGGAGTCTTGCTGGTTCCTCATTGTCCAATCTCTCTCTGTAGTCCACTCCAATCAAGATTTCTTCTCTATCATTTATTTATTTAACCTTTGTGAAAATCACCAACTATCTCATATTCCCTAATACAATGATCAATCCCCAAAGTTTGATCCATTCACACTCACAGTATTACTTGATATAATTTATTACTGAGCTCTTTTCTCTACATGTACACCCTTACAGAATCACTCCAGGTGACTCTATTCAGGTCCATGGCTTTAAATATTATCCATGCACTAATAATTCACTTTTATTTCTTGCCCAGGGCCCTCAACTGAGCTCCAGATGCTTATATTCCACTGTCAAAGCAATTCCTTTATTGATATATATTTAGTAGACACATCAAAATTAACATATTGGAAATCAATCTTTTGATTCATCACTCCCTCAAAACTCTGCTCTTGCCAAGGCTTTTCCTTCTCAGTAAAAGAAACTACCACAGCTCAGGTCAAAAGCTAAGAAATAGAAATAATAATATTACATACTAAGAATAAAGACAAAGAACAAAATTAATGTATTTATAAATACTTTAAAAAAATAAACAGTAAAAGTGAGAAACAAAAACAAGAATAGTTTCTTAGAAAAGGACAATAAATGGGGCGCTTGTGTGGCTCAGTCGGTTGAGCATCTGACTTCGGCCCAGGTCATGATCTTGCGGTTTGTGAGTTCAAGTCCCGCATCGGGCTCTGTGCTGACAGCTCAGAGCCCGGAGCCTGCTTCAGATTCTGTGTCTCCCTCTCTCTTTCTGCCCCTCCCTCACTCACACTCTGTCTCTCTCCTTCAAAAATAAATAAACAAAAAAAATTTAAAAGAAAAGAAAAAAAAAGGACAATAAACTAGATAAACCTCTGGTAAACTTGACCCAGAAAAATGTAAGGACTCACTAATATTCAGAAATAATATTCTATAATATCTATAATTATAGAAAGGCTATAACTCTAGCTAAGGAAAAGACTGAAACTTAAAATACAAACACAGTTAAGAACTTGTGATCCACTAACTAAATTAGTAAGGCAAATTCAGGAAGAGGTAGGAAACTTGAATAGAAAATCACTTTTGAATTCCAAAGACCTACCCCCATAAAAATCACCAAAGATTACTAAAATATGCATATTCAATAGATAATCAATTTCAGTTGAATATATCACGTTAAAGATATGTTCTATATTGACTCCTCCTGAAATATCACTGAAATGCAAGTGAAAGAATTTAAAAAGATGTATAAATTCAAGCATACACAAATAATTGAAAAAGAGAGGTCAACAAAATTTTAGAAAAAGAGGGAAAACAGTAACTGAGTTAAGTGTCAACTTTCTCTGCTGTGCTAAAGGTATATTGTTGGGAGGAAGGCATTGATGGGAAATAGAGGTAGGACTACTGAAAAACAGGAATATTGATTGAACATGAGCATAGAGATATTAGATCACTAGATTCCCCCCCTCTCATCCTATGTAGGCATATGGTTACCACTTCTCAATCCCAGATGGCATCAGGATGTTTATGATTTGTGCAGCCTCTGGGCAGCAGAAGACAGGGATAAGTCTGAAAACTTATCTGAAAGATACTGAAAACAGAGATGTAAGTGCAATTCTTATACCAAATTATAAGACCCCTCCAGTTCCTGTCCCATCATCAGTTCCCAGGAACACTGGCTGTGAGACCTCGACCTACACTATCAACAGCTAAGAGATTGAAAGTTTTTACTTGGGAGAAACTAACCAGCCCATTGGAGGAAGTCATCAAGATGACATGACTCCCTTTTGACCCTCAAGTGAACCCAGGCAATCAAAGGCTCCTCACTACCTCTTTGTCCTTGAATATATGCTCTGCCAACCATGCCTACAGAGGAGACATTTTCATAGATACAGCCTTGAAAGAACAATATATTGGTTGATACCCCCTGAAAGTATATGTGACTGAATCCTGTTAAGACCCCATTAAAACCTTTAGATTCTGGGATGCCTGGGTGGCTCAGTCAGTTAAGCTTCTGACTTCAGCTCAGGTCACGATCTCATGGTTCATGAGTTCAAGCCCCGGGTTGGGCTCTGTGCTGACAGCTCGGAGCCTGGAGCCTGCTTCAGATTCTGTGTCTTCCCCTCTCTCTGCCCCTCCCATGCTCTGTCTCTCTGTCTCTCAATAATAAATAAATGTTAAAAAAATTAAAAACAAAAAACTTTAGATTATGGAGGGAAGGTATAGAGATGTATTTGTCTTGTGGCCACCCAAGGCAAGCCTCATATGTAAGTTCTTGCTTATTAAACCTACCACCTAACAATCTCCCTCTGTCTTTGGTCTCTCCTTACCCTCTGTGTATGGGGGCAGTTTGAGAGCCAACACAACCCTAGAAAATGACACATAGACACCCAAATCCCTCAGCAACAAGCTGTTTCATCCTATGGGAGGCCTACAAAAACAATTTTGACTCAACTTTTTAGTGCCTCATTCTCAAATATAAATGGGCAACAGGTGATAATCTGACAGTTGAGAAGTTTCCAACATGAAAGAGACAAAAATAAAAACACAAAAACAAACTTTTGGAAGAACCAGAAAGTGTTCCATGAAGGGTTTGGAAATATATTTTTTAAAAATTAGTAACCCAAGAAAGACAAGGGAATACTAAATCCTTAAAGAAGTAATCAAAGGATGCTATGAGAAAATAATATCTGAAAAACAAAATAAAAGGGTATTGTAAGTTTAAATTGTGGTAGCAGATATGCAAATTCAATAGAAGGGTTAGAAGATAAAGTTGATAGAGTTTATCTTCCATTAAAGATAAAATGGAAAAAGTTTTTTAAAAATCAGATAACTAATTTAGAGGCATCTGACTTTTTTTTTAATGTTTATTTATTTAAGAATCTGAATCTTGATTTCAGCTCAGGTCATGATCTCACAGTTCATGTGATTGAGTGCCACACTGGGCTCCAGGTGCTGACAGTGAGGAACCTTCTTAGGATTCTCTCTCTCCCTCTCTCTCTCTGCCCATCCCCCACTCATACTGCATATGCACACGCACTCTCTCAAAATAAATAATAAGCTTAAAAAAAAAAAGCAACCTGTAAGCTGAAAGACAAGGCAACAAATTCTGAGGTGAAGTTATTTTGAACTCTAAGTTCTATATCCAGCCAAGCTAGCAATTAAATGTAAGAATAGAAAAAAGACATACTTTAATATTCAAGGCCTCAAAAAATTTCTACATTCTAAGTAGTTTGTAGAGAAACTGTTGCTTTCTAAGGTGGAAGTGCATAGAGAGAGAAGAAATGGCATTTTCCAGGTTGATCCATTGCAAGTGAAAGGTGAGGAGACTCCCTAGGATGAACAGGAAGAAAGTCTAAGATGGAAGCTATGCATCAGGCCTGGACAGCATCTATTATAGAATGATGCAGGACAGAGGTCTCAAGGAACCTCATCTCAAGGAAAACAGAATTACAGATAACCTGATATATTTGATCTTATTAAAAGAACTTTACTCTTTTTGAACATTTTGGAATAAATTAATGATAGATATAGAAACAAATGAGTGAATGAAAAATCAAAGGCTTTATCATTTCCAGGAAAAACAAAATGTTGTCTAAGAAAGAAACTATACTACTATATGGAAAAACTGTAACTAACAGGTGCCTCCATAGCTTGTTGCTATGGAGAAGGGAGAGTGGGATTTGGGGGAGGGACAGGTACCAGAACACTTTCATTTCTTGATTTTGCAATTCTAGACATTCTCTATTAACTTATTATTATGGAAATTTAGGACGGAGATCTTTTACAGGCTTAAATCTCATATCTTCTTCCCTATCCCTACAATTCATGCTTCTTGCCCAGATTTTTTAAATTAAATCCATATTTGATGTTTTCCATTATTATTATATTAGATAAAAAGGGGAAGAAATGGCCATCATCATCCCTTCCCTTTCTTGCCTTGAATACAGATGTTATGGATGGAGATGTGTTTCTTTGCATCATATCCTGAGTTCTAGATAAATCACTGCACATCCTGCTTCAAATAACATGGCAAACCATGTGCATTTTTACTTAGAATACAAATGATATACTAAATCCTGGAAGAAATTCTGGATCACCAAAGTACACTACAAACTTTACTTCAAAAATTTAAATATTTAAAATGTATTTAGTCAAGGGATGCCTGGGTAGCTCAGTCCGTTAAGCATCCAACTTTGGCTCAGGTCATGATCTTGGTGTTGGAGAGTTCCAGACCCACACTGGGCTCTGTGCTGACAGCTCAGAGCCTGGAGCCTGCTTCAGATTCTGTGTCTCCCTCTCTCTCTCCCCCTTCCTTGCATGCACATACACACACACTCTCTCTCTCTCTCAAAAATAAACAAACATTAAAAAATTTTTAATGTATTTAGTCAGGTAGATTAGGAAGAGAGAAAAAGGGGAGAATGAGCAAAAGAAATGGGATATGTGGAGATAAGAGAACAAAAAGGAACAGATGATTTCCATGTTTCTGCACATGATATATGGAATTTCATAATCTTCCTAATCCTTCATTATCTCCTAAAAAGTAGGCCTATCTCTAAAGATAAACCCAAATGCTGGAGAACTTCATGAGAATTCCAATAATATCTAAAGCTGCTTCTGTTTTAGTGCTTATGTCTCCCATTTTCCAAGAAGTGCCATCAAATTAAAATTTGAGGAAATGTAAATATTCTTACAGCTGTCAAAGTGTTTATATTTTAAAATGGATATTTTAAATCCATTCAACCACAAAGCATTGTGAGACAGTTTCCATGGTTACTTCTATTAACTCCAGTAGCCATAAAACATTTAGCAAGCTGCTTAAAAAAATTAGTGCCATCAAGCATTTTTTAAAAATTTTTTAGAAATGTTTATCTTGACAACTAATCATCTCTGTTTTATGATTATAATAATGCTGAAAACTCAGCAGATGTGTTAAATTCAATGAACAATGTACAGCATTCACTAAGAAAATGCATATCTAAATTTATTTTACTTTTATTCTCCATCGATTATATTTGTGCTTCCAATTTCTATATGGAACGCTGAACACACATATATGTGCCTGTCAGAGTATATAAAAATTAGATCAACGTGAACTAGTCAAGGTCTTCACTTTTATGGTAACTTTTAAGTATTTTATACCTTAAATAGACCCATACTTTGTATTTAAGGAAATTAATCCTTCAAAATGAAAACACATCTCAACAACAAAACCTCATAATCTTACAATTTAAATACAATAATCATACCAATAAACTAACAAATAAAGACATAAAGTAATGGTAAACAAATTATTTTCTCTACATCTTTTTTCCCAACGATACTTTTTTGTTCTTTTCTTTTCTTTTCTTTTTGCAAATAGTACTAAAAGACTTCTAACAAAACACTGTGACAACCTCTCTCACTATTCCCCTGATCTCTCTCAACAGGCAACCACTTTAACTATAGTACTTGGGTTTTTTTGTTATTCTTTTTAATGACTTGTCATCAGATTTATATGTAACATCCATATTGTATTAATCTTTTTGTTCATCGATTTTAGATTTTATTTCTTGCCTTCCTATAATAGGGCACATGAGGATTTGTTATCTTCCTTACTTAAACTGCTTTACCTCTCCTATTTTCCAATAGACTTATACAACTACACAAAAGTTGTATTAATTTTGGTTGACTTTTATATTTAGTTTTAATATGCCTTTGAAGAATACCATGAGTATGATTCCTTTGTTGTTTATATTTGGCTTCTCCTGCATAATACTGCACTATTCTTCACTCTTTATGTAAATATATTTGAAAAAAAATTAGTTAAAACATACTCAGGTTTCAAAATGAAGGGAAAAAAAGGAGATTGGGAAATAGACACAAGAATCAAGAAAAAATTTTCAGAACAAATGCTTTTTTTCTCCACAAATCACCTCTATTTAAAACCAACTATTTTATGTTTTATTTTTGAATAAATAGATATTATAAAAGAATTCTTTGTCATAGTGTTTTCTCAGATTATAAAATAGTCTCATAGATCCCATATTTAATTTTTAAATATAAATCCATAATTTGAAGATTAGGCAGATTTTACAATAGATTTTTTTAAGTACATACATGTTTAAAGATTAGAAATATCACACTTTCCCCTCAAATTAAAGTAATTATTTAACAAGCAGAGGTACTCCATACTCTTTCTTGAAAGAAAGGAAGAAAGAAAGAAAAGAAAGGAAGGAAGGATAGGAAGGAAGGAAGGAAGGAAGGAAGGAAGGAAGGAAGGAAGGAAGGAAGGAAGGAAGAGGAAGGGAAAAGAAAAGAAAAAGGAAGAAAAGTAGTCATGGCTACTTCAACTCTATTAATTGCACAGAAGTTGTCATTATAAAGACAGGATTTGGTCCTCCCAACATTGTGAGTTCCTCATCAGCAACATTTGGGTATATTTCATTTTGTGTATTTTTGTGTTATTTTCAGCAAAATCACTCATACAAAATAGACTCAATGAAGTCAAGAGCATAAGTACAATATTCTGTTAAATACAGGAAGCATGATTTGAAGAAAGACCACTGTCCCAGTGCTCAGGTTGCTAATAAAATACCACAAACTTGGTGATTTAAAAACAACAGAAATTTATTTCTCAAAGTCTGAATGCTGAAGAGTCAAGATCAAGGCACCAGCAGACTCTCTGTCTGGTAAGAATCTGCTTTCTGGTTTACAGACAGCTGTTGTACTGTGTCCGCACATAACAGAAGGGGTGAGGGAGTTCTCTGGGGTCTCTTCTATAAGAACACTAATCTCATTCATGAGGGCTCTACCCCTCATGACCTAATCATCTCCCAAAGCACCACCTTCAAATAACATCACTTTGGGCATTAAGCTTCAATATATGAATGGGGGGAGACACAAACATTCAAACCATAACAACCACTAACCTTTGCTTCAAAGGACCTGAATTCAAGTTTCATCTAACTGGGAGCTGAGTGACACAACCCACACTAATTTCAGTTTCCTTTGATGTAATGGTGATAATATCCACTTAGAAGTGTTACTGTAAATACTATAACACTTAAAGATGCCTGGGCTCACAGAATTATTCTCTTCTAAAAACTACCTTATATGTTTCCTCCTTTTTTTCAAATTTGTAATCTAAATTTTGTGGCTTCCACCAAGCAAATTCATGTTGTCTAAGTTTCAAACTGTCTCCATCTAACAAAGTATTAAAATGTTTCCAGTAATTATTATCAGTTGATATTCACTAACAATCAACTTGGTATCATACTCACTTTTCTGGAGGTTGGGCAGTAGATTTGACAATTCACAGAATAAAAACAGGCAAGGTGATTTCATAACTATGATCTCAGCAATAGCTATTACAAAAGGCATATAAATGTATGCTCAAGTGGAATTTGTAGATTTAATAAATTTAAAGACTATAGTAAACAAAGTATAAACAAAGTCATCTGAAACTTCATGCAAACTTTAAAACTTAAAGTTCCAGTACTTTTTGTTTCTTTATGGTAGTCTACCACACTTGGAATCATCTGAGATAAACATATTTTTCATTGCATTTCCTTTATTGGACCTTATTTGATGCATTTTCTTATTTCTCTTTTCACCAAGAAAAAGATCATTTTCCCATTTCATTGCCTTCTACAATAATTTATATTACTGAATGAAATAATTTTATTGCTGAATATTTCATAAGATGCATTTTACCATCAATCTGTTAAGGTAAAATATAGGCATGCCTTGACATGCACATATTCTTGCTATTATCTTACTGTCATTTCTAATATAAACAGATCATTTCTCATGAAAAAGTACTAATTTATTAAAATGTATATTGGTGTATAATTTTTCTCTCACATAGGATCCACACCTAATCACTTTTAAAAGTACATATCTGATATTAGACATCCTTATTGATTTGAATAACAATGCAATTATGTATATTTTCTGTAAAATTTTATTTTATTATTTTCATATTTATATCTGAGTTTCTCAAACATGAAACTACTGACATTTGGGCCAGATAATGATTTATTGTGTATTATTATTTTTTTTAATGTTTATGTATTTTTGAGAGAGAGAGAGAGAGAGAGAGAGACAGAGCGTGAGCAGGGGAGGGGCAGAGAGAGAGATGGAGACAGAATCTGAAACAGGCTCCAGGCTCTGAACTGTCAGTATAGAACCCAATGCGGGGCTGGAACCCATGAACTGTGAGATCATGATCTGAGCTGAAGACGTAAGCTTAACCGACTGACCAACTGAGCCACCCAGGCGTGGCAAGATCACTGGTTTAAATAAATGAATCTAAGTTGCAACTTTTGGGGAAAACAAAACAAAACAAAACAAAACAAAACTAAGTTGCAACCTTTGATAAGAACATGTAGCCATCAGGATGCTGAAAACTAGAATGTCTGTAATTCAAAGTAGCTTAAACACGTAAGAAATATAGCTATCAAATCACATTTAATTATCCACACACACTTTTTGTGTGTATACAATATGAATAATACAGTGAAATATAATAGGTATAATAGTATCTTACTACAAAAGCATTTCCAGACTGTAGGAAAACTTATCAAACTAATATTTATAAAAGTACTTTGAAAAAATAAGATGTCTGACAAGCTATACATATTGTACACAACACTGCCCCACAAGACTTGGCAACAAGAATGACCAACAAAATCAAAATTTCTGCAACCAAAGAATTTTGTTGTAAAGTTGGACAACAAATTTCTTGCTAATCCATCTGCTGTCAAAGATGGCATTTTTCAGTCTCAGTAACTTTCTAATTCTTTTTTAGCTTGTAAATTCAAACCACAGTGAACTTGTCCTACAACAGATTTAGATGCCCTCTACAGAATTTCACATACAGTACATGGTTTTATTTATACTAGAATTTCCTTTGCTTCACAGAAAAAAAAAAAAAATACAAAAACAAAGTTCCCGGATGTTCCTTAGCTCTTTTTTTTTTTATACTCCAATTAATTGTTCTCCTCATTCAAGCACAAATTATTCCATGTAAAATTATTCTTAGCATCAATTATCTGAACTATTCTTCTAATATTGTTTATCTTCTCCAGAGTTTCAATTAGTGTTCTGAGAAAACAGTATGAGCCTCATGTTTATTCCTTATTGTCCTGGAACAAACTGGCGATATCTAGTATTACAAGTCTAAAAACAGAAAATAAGA
Organism: Panthera tigris; assembly: GCF_018350195.1. NCBI lineage: Eukaryota > Metazoa > Chordata > Mammalia > Carnivora > Felidae > Panthera > Panthera tigris. Next base: position 34,763,030 of record NC_056676.1, on the reverse strand, counting down.
AAACATATCCTTTCACCAAAATGTTTTTCTTAAATCAAATGCTTACTCGGTTATTATTCATATGCCAAAATAAAGATTTAACTCATTTAATGAAGTTCTTTTTTAATCTGAAAGATGTTAGATGAATATTTAAACAAGTACATCTGCTCTGGCTATAATAAAGTAGCTCTTCTCAGATAACTACCCCCAACAAGAAAAAAAGAAAGAAAAATCATAAATGTTGGATAAATTTGACAAAAGCAAACAAATAAACAAAAACAGAATTTTGAATGTTATCAAAGAAAACCAAAGTAGACAAGGAGTCAAAATGCTGCAGAGAAAGGAAACTCTCAGAGGCAAGCCCAATAGTTCTCACTGTTTTCTTTGTAAGGCATTTGATGATTCATATGCTGCATAAGGCAAGAGGCCAAGAAGCCAAACAGAATATAAAACTTAACAGGATAAAATCTAAGTAAAGATTTCTATAGTCTCACTGTGTTGGGGAGATTAAATATTGGAATCCAGGGACTGCCAAGAAGAAAAGAGAGAGAGAGAGAGAGAGAGAGAGAGAGAGAGGGAAAGAGGGGCAGTATTTGAGGGGAATATTATGAACCTTTCCAAAATTAATGAAAGACAACAAGCCACAGATTCATTGCATTTTATTAACCCCAAATCTGTACCAAGGAACAACATATTAGGCGCATTAGAAAAAAGAATTAAAAAAAATCAAAGATAAAGAAGAATACGTTAAAGAGTAGTCTGAGTGCTGAGAGGATAATCCCTTCAAAAAGGAACTAAAATCACCAGACAACTACCTTAATTTCCAAGAAAAAGGACAGGAGAAGAAAACAAGGAGTGGGGATAAGAAGGAGAGGGAGAACGGAGAGGACAGAGCAAAGGACAGGGAACAAAGAATCAGGAGCAGTGGTTGCTGAAAACACTAGAGTGGCATCTTTAATGTACTTAAAGAAAATAATTGCAACTTAAAATTATTTAGCAGAAATATTCTGTAAAAATGAAGGTAAAATACAGACATTTCAAATAAATAAAAACCAAGGGAATTTAACACCAGCAGACCTGAGCTAGAAAGATATACTGGAAGGAATTCCTCCTGAAGAAGAAAAGTGATCTCAGATTAAGGTATGGAAATGAGGAAAGAATAAACAGTACAGAAAAAGGATAAAAAACACACAGGTGAAATTGAAATGAATATTGACTATATAAAATAATAGTAATAATGTTTGATGGGTGGGAAAGTAAATGTAGAATTAAATTAAGTGGCAGAAAAAGAACAAGTAGCAAACAGTTAAATGGTGTTAAATTGTTTTAAGATCATTTCAATTTTCTCAAAGGGGAAAACACTAATTTATCATAAATTCCTATAAATCAAGGACATATGTAGTAATTACTAGGGAAGTATATGAAGGAATATATGGTTAACCAGATAATGTGCAGGAAGGAAAGCATGAAAGAGGAAAAACAACAATAAAAAGAATGGATAGTTCAAACAGAAAACTGAGAGTCATTTGACAAATTTCAATCCAAACATATTAATAAACAGAATAGCTGTCATAATTAAGACAAAAATTATCAAACTGAGAAAGAAAATATCCATATAAATTTACTGAAAATGTGAAAACAAAACTTAGTATCGAAAGAAAACATTTTTGCAATGTGAATGGAACATTTTGTTCATAAAAAGATGAATAAAAGTTTTTTGGTAAAGCAAAGAAATACAGATTCCCCAAATAAGCTTACAGGAACATTTTGGCACAAGCCCATTCTTTCTTAATTGCTACCATTGGCCCACATCTATTCAATTTTGTTTCCTGTGGGTCTTTCATACATCAAGCTAACTCCCTGATGATTTCTGCTTTTCTCTCAGACTTTTAGCTGTGACAAAATATTTCACTCAGCAGGGACTTAGATGCAGGGATACACTTGACTTGTCAACACTAAGCATTCATATATACATTAAAAATATACTTCAGCATATCTAAAAACTAACTTACTGGATAAATTCTGCAGGAAGCACTTCTAAAACTAAAAAAAAAAACAAAAAACAAAGAAAATACACACACACACACACACACACACACACACACACACACACACACAAGTTATAGTTAAGGAAAGCAATTACTATATAAAGCACCTAGGAAACAAAAATACACATTCACCTCCACATTTCCATATTCAGTTTCTAAAACAAATTAAGCATGTAATAAAAAAAGACATAAAACTAAGAGAACATCAACCAATATGCTTAGAAACATATCAAAAACATATTCAAATAAAGATGACATTTAAAACAAACAAACAAATGAACAAACACCTGGGGCAATCTGAAACCTCATATAGGACTTTATACCAGCCCATTACATTAGCCCTGAATTAACATTTTAAAAAACAAAGAAATAATTGATGTGCATTTCAAACTAGTAGGAGATATGAGAAGTTTCTCCATCTCACAGAACTAGTCCGTGTAGAAAAATTCCAAAATCTTAATGTAACATGTCAAACTCAAATGATTTTTAATTTTATATGAAAATAAACAATATAAATATGTAGACCAAAAGGCTAACTTATTAGTATTAATTATTTCATTATATCTCTCACCTCAAATATAATTTAAGAGTATTCATGCACAAGTTTTGCTTTAGAGTCATTTAATAATTGTATAAATATCATCCCATAAAGGAAAAAGATTAGGAAAAATACAAAAGCATTATGTGAAACTATGAGAAAAGCTGAAAATATAAAAACAAGAGATTATTAACTTTTTAGGTAAATATTTTTCGATTTGCTGAGAATCAAGACCCCAAAGAGGTCAATATTTCTGCATTCTCTATAATATAAAGAGATGGAAGGGAATATATTTAGGAAAATCAGTAATAATATGGTTATTATAAGGAAATATATAAAATATATATATATGTAAATATATATATAAATATATATATATATATTTGGAATATATATATTGCAATATATTTTGGAATATATTCCAAAAGCACCTTTTGGAAAGGTGCTTTGCCAAAGCACACATAGCAATTAAGTGGCAGCAGAAGGACAATTTGTACTAGGATCTACCCAACCCCTAAACTGCTCCTTCCAATACAATATATATATATATATATATATACATATATATATATATATATACATATATATTTTATATATGTATATATATACATATATATACATACACATATATATGTATATATATACATACATATATATACACATATATATGTATATATATATACATATATGTATGTATATATATGTATGTATATATATATACATATATAATACAATATATATATAAAATATATAAAATATTTATATATAAATATATAAAATATATATGAAAATATAAAAACAAGAGATTATTAACTTTTTAGGTAAATATTTTTCGATTTGCTGAGAATCAAGACCCCAAAGAGGTCAATATTTCTGCATTCTCTATAATATAAAGAGATGAGGGAATATATTTAGGAAAATCAGTAATAATATGATTTTTTATTACACAATGCTTTATTCGGTACTAAGATAAAATCATAATGGTTATGCATTTTAGCTTTCCTTAGCTAAATATTAGCATATATTACGGAGTGAAACATTTAAGGCAAGAAGAGAAGTATGTTAAAACTGTGTTTTGCTTGGCTCATTCACTTCATACTTGCTATAATTATAGGAAATGGGACTAGTGGTGCCTCCTGTCTGGAAAGTACTATCTCCTTCCTGAAAGATCACTTAGAACTAAGGAAAGGGCTGAGGAAATGGAGAACAAATACTGACAGGAGGACACTGTTTTTCCCAGATTCAGAGTGATGGAGAGAAAATGGTCAATCAGAATCCATACAGAATTAAGGGACAAGAATTGCCTAGAGATCGTTGCTCAGTCTTGCCTGTAACTGAGATCTCAACTCCAAAGGGTGCTTGTAGAATCTCTTGACCAGGAGGGCCTCACCTTTACCCTCAGCTTGATAAACTTCAGATGGGATTTTTGCTGAATACAGGCCTCTGATCTCCTAGTTCTTAAGAAAATTACTTTAGAACACTTGCTGTTATAAATTCTTTCTCTGTCCTTTTGAAGTTGTAAATCTTCTAAACCCAGGAAGGTCTTTTTCAAGCACCTGGAAGCCAACTTTTTGAAATATAATCATCAAAAAAGATAAGACCCTGGGGAGGGGTGCACCTGGGTGGCTCAGTTGCTTAAGCATTGGATCTCAGCTCAGATCATGATCTAGGGTTCCTTCCTGAGATATCTCTGTGCTGACAGCAAGCAGCCTGCTTGGGAATTTGTTCTCTCCCTCTCTCTGCCTCTCTCTCTCTCTCGCTCTCGCTCTTGCTCTCTCTCAAAATAAGTAAACTTAAAAAAGAGAAAAACAAAAACGAAGATAAGTCCCCTGTCTTCTGGACTCTGTGGGAGGATAGGAGCCTATTTTAGATAAGCACAATTAGCAAACATAGATAGCCTAATAACATCGATCTATTCTACTGTCAATTGTCTGCTACACTAGCTTACCACAGTGCCCCAAACCTCTCCCATCTTCTGTTTAAAAAGACTTCAGTTATATTCTCTCTCCCCTATTGCAATAGTCTTAAATAAAGTTTTCCTTACCTGTTTAACATATCTGGTGTAATTTTTCCTTCATACCATGGTCCTACTCAATTATGAGAATAAGAGAAATACATGTCTATCCCTCAATAAATAAGCAAGTTAAAGTGTCAAAAATGTGGATAGAAATTATGGAATTAACATTTTGTTCTGACATGAGTAATAGCAGTCAATACACTATCACCCAGGCGTCCTACCATGTTTTAACTAGAAACAACATTAAGTAAATTAAATCATTTCAAATCTTCCTTTTTATTAGCACAAGGTATAGCTTTGGTGACCCAAGCCTTTCTTTTTGAATATTTAAGAGTCGTAATTTTTTTATTGAGTTATAATCAACATAAAAAAGATGTACATATTTAATATATACATCTTGATGAGTTTTCAGTATACAGCCATGAAACCATCACCATATACAATGTAGTAAATTTAACATCACCTCGAAATGTTTCCCCCCTCACTCTTTTATTTATTTTTTATAAGAACATTTAACATAGGAGATACCTTCAACAAATATAGTAATGTTAACTATATGCATTATGCTGTACTGTCGGTCTCCAAGACTTAATAAGCTTGTATAAGTGAAACATGTACACCTTAACAAACATCTCCCTGATTCCCCCTCTCCCAGGTCCTGGTAGCCACCATTCTACTCTCTGCTTTTATGAGTTTTATTATTTAAGATTCCTAATATAAATGAAATCATGTAGCATTTGTTCTTTCCTGTCTGGCCTTTTTCACTTATCATAATGTCTTTCAAGCTCATACATGTTGTAGTAAATGCAGATTTCCTTCCATTTTAAGGCAGAATAATATTCCATTGCATGAACATACTACATTTTCTTTATTGATTCATCTATTGATGGACATGTTGATTGTTTCCATATCTTAACTATTGTGAATAATACTGCAATGAAGATGGGAGTTATCAGTTCCCTAAATTAAACTCCAAATTTTTTTTTTTTTATAAAGTGATTTCTCTTTTCCAGATAAAATTATTTGTTTTTCTTTTGACTGTAAGTTGTTTTTTTTTTATTCTCCTACTTGGCAAATAAAGGCCACAAAAATTCACCATTTTAGTAATTTGCCAAAGCACACATAGCAATTAAGTGGCAGCAGAAGGACAATTTGTACTAGGATCTACCCAACCCCTAAACTGCTCCTTCCAAACTATACTGCCTGTTTTTTATCATTACCATGATACAATAATAGGTAATCTCATATTCTGATAATTCACATATTTTAAGATATTGCAAAATAAGTAATCACTCCCTTCTATTTTTTAAGTAAACTGTATGTCCAACGTGGAACTTAAACTTACGATCCTGAGATCAAGAGTCACATGTTCTACTGACAGAGCCAGCAGGTGCCCTACACTCCTTTCTTTTTAATCAATTAATTAGTCATTTTTAAAAGTTGTGAGACAAATATTTTAAAATACCAAGAACCACAGAACATGTAACAATCATGAAATGCTTTTCAACATATCCTTTTATTTCTGCATTAGATAATATTAAGTAATGAGATTTTTTTTTTACATTTTCCGTCCTTTTTTAAACTTTTTTTAATGTTTATTTTTGAGAGAGAGAGAGAGAGAGTACAAGTGGGGGAGGAGGAGAGAGAGAGGGAGACACAGAATCCAAAGCAGGCTCCAGGTTCTAAGCTGTCAGCACAGAAGCCTGATGCGGGGCTGGAACTCAGGAGCCGTGAGATCATGACCTGAGCCAAAGTCAGAAGCTTAACCAACTGAGCCACCCAGGTGCCCTTTTACACTATCCTTCTGATCTCTGATGTTCAGTGTCTCTTTTTTTCCAAACATTTAAACAAATCAGGACTCTGTCCAGAATGAAGATCAGAAAAGGAGAGAGTTGTGCCCTCAGCCAAGTTGCATGGGCATGAGCTAGTAATTGCTTCAAGGAAAAAGGTGTCTGAATTTCACTTTCCTATCATCTGTCTTAAGAAAGAGATGATTAACCACTTAAAATAGTCAATGAATATTTTCTTGCACACATAATACCTGCCAGACACATGTCGAGGCACTTAGAATACAATAACAAACAAGATAGACACAGATGTTTGTGTTCATGGAACTTACATTTTAGAAAGAGTATATGGACAAACAATAAGCATAATTAAACAAATTATATAACATGTTAAATGGTAATAAGTGTTATGGAAAAAGCAAAAAAATACATCAGCATAAGGAGGATGAAGAAAGCAGAGTGAGAATAAGTTGTAAGCTTGAATTAAAAAGGCTTTATTAAAAAGGCAACATTTCCATCCACGTTGCTACAAAGGGCCATATTTCATTCTTTCTCCTTGCCACGTAGTACTCCATTGTGTATATAAACCACAATTTCTTTATCCATTCATCAGTTGATGGACATTTAGGCTTTTTCCACAATTTGGCTATTGTTGAGAATGCTGCTATAAACATTGGGGTACAAGTGTCCCTATGCATCAGTAGTCCTGTATCCCTTGGGTAACTGGAGAGTGTGATGCTAAGTGAAATAAGCCATACAGAGAAAGACAGATACCATATGTTTTCACTCTTATGTGGATCCTGAGAAACTTAACAGAAACCCATGGGGGAGGGGAAGGAAAAAAAAAAAAAGAGGTTAGAGTGGGAGAGAGCCAAAGCATAAGAGACTCTTAAAAACTGAGAACAAACTGAGGGTTGATGGGGGGTGGGAGAGAGGGGGGGTAGGTGATGGGCATTGAAGAGGGCATCTTTTGGGATGAGCACTGGGTGTTGTATGGAAACCAGTTTGACAATAAATTTCATATATTAAAAAAAAAAAGGCAACATTTGAGCAAAGGTTTAAATGAGGAGTTAGCGTGAGGACATCTGACAGAAGGGTTTGCGGATAGGTAAGAATCAAAAGCAAAGAAGAGAATATATTTGGCATTGTGAGAAACAGCAAGGGGACCATGTGACTGGAATAGAATGAATGATGGAATTATTACTAAGAGATGGAGTTTAAAGTGGTGGGGGGAGGAAAAATCATGTACCACTTTGTGGGATATTGAAAAGACTCTGGCTTTTACCACCCAGGAATTGCAGCACAGGAAAAGACATGACCTGATTACTATTTTTTTTATGTTTATTAATTTGTTTTGAGACAGACAAAGACAGCGTGAGTGGGGGAGGGGCAGAAAGAGAAGAAAAGAGAGAGAATCTGCAGGGCTTGAATCCATGAAGCCATGAGATCATAACCTGAGCCAAAACCAAGAGGTGGACACTTAACTAAAGGAGCTACCCAGGTGCCCCAATTACTATTTTTAAAGGACAATTTTGGCAACAGTAGTTAAGAGTCAGCAACTCCTAACAGTAGTTAGGAGATGAAGAGCAGAAGCCAAGGTCAGTTAGGAGGCTATGACAATGAATCAGGAGAGAGATGATGGTGTCTTTGATTAGTTCTGTCAGCAGCATTAGAGGAAAGTGGCTGGATTCTAAACATACTGTATTTTGAAGCTCATCTCAGCAGAATAGATGGATTGGATTAGATGTAAGACATGAGAGATAAAAAAGAGTACTAAACAATTTATATGTGAATTTCCATCAAATTAAATGAAGTCTCTACAGCAGAATGAAGTGCAATGGCACAGAGTGGAGTCTCCTACTTCTGACTCTACTCTCCATAACCCATATCAGCAAATGACAAAATTTGGAGAATTCTGTTATTACCCCAAATATTGGAATAAACAAACTGAGAGGATGTCTTCTTTTACTTCGTACAAAAGACATTTATAAATGATCACTTAGAATAACAGTTAAAATAGACAAAATGAAACATGGAGGTGACTTCTTAAAGAATTTAAGTTTTCATTAATAGTCACTAAATTAAAACCTGGAACCTTGATATACTCCACAATGGAAATGGGAAATATCTCCCCAACTAAATACACTGAACTGCAGTTAAAGGACATTCAAAAAATCCCAGAATGTAAAACAGATTCTAAGTTAAAAAAACATTCTAACAAAAACAAAGACTGAACATTTACTCAGCTGAGCTTACCACATTTCCATATGTTCCCAGGCTATAGAAAAAGTGTCTATAAATAAATAAAATAACCAGGTCTTAAACTTTAGCTCATTGGAAAGAACAACTGGCCTCAGGTACAGTATAAAAAGACATATATACACACACACACACACACACACACACACACACACAGACAAACACACACACACACACACACACACACACTCAGAGCACAAATATACCACTTTATCTCATCTGCTCACACAAAGTCAAAGGAAAAGAAATAATGTGGCACTTATACAGGTAGTATGGAGCTACAAATCCTCCTCCTCCAGAAAGGAAACGAAAACTGAAGGAACATGAATAACTCAACCAGAAAAATAACACAACACAAGGAACAGATAAAATGTAAAAAACAAAACAAAACAAAACAAATCTTAAAATGAAGAATTATGAAGACTGAAAGAATAGTAATGTGATAGTTCACTGTATGTGTCACCTTGACAAACCACATGGTACCCAGATTAAATATTCTTTCTGGGTATGTCTGAGTTTCTAGATGAAATTAACACCTGAATCTATGGACTCAGTTGATTGCCCTCCCCAGTGTGGGTGGGCGCCATTCAATCTGTTCAAGACCTGAATAAAACAAAAAGCAGAGGGGTAAGGAATTCCCCCCTTCACCCCTGACTGCTTAAGCTGGGACATTGATCTCCTCCTGTCCGGGATGCTCCTGTTTCTCTGGCCATCAGACTCAGACTGAATTATACCATTGGCTTTCTTGGTTCTCCAGCTTGTAGACAGAGATCATGGGCCTTCCCAGCCTCCATAATTGCATAAGCTGATTCCTTATAGTAAATCTCTTTTTACAGATCCTGTTAGTTGTGTTTCTCTAGAGAACACTAATACATGCAGATTACAGAACTACCCTAGTTCTATTAAAGAACTTCAAAGATAAAGAATTATTCTAGAATATAGGCAAGAAGAACAAATTACCCACAAAAGAGAAAAATGAACAGGGTGATGTTAAATTTCTACAAAGAAACAATAAATGCCATCAGATGATGAAACAATGGTAATAAGTTCTAAAAAAATAAAAGTGAAATCCAAGATTATTATACAAGCTAAGAGGTTACTCAAATATAAAAGCAATTGGAAAATATACTTGAGTATAATTCTTGGGTGACTACCATGTGATAAGCCTGTTCTAAATGTTTTCAAGTGCTAATTTATCTTCACAACATTATGAGGAGGGTCCTATTAGTCACCAAACTTTGCACCTGAGAAAACTAATATAATGAGATTATAAAATTTGTGCAATGTTCCACTTGAATCTAGAGACCTGTCTTCCTTCAGAGACCATACATTAACATACTACCTCCCTTATGAAATAGAAAAATAAAGAATTAAAAGAATATTTGATGACTACAGCACCCAAAAGCTTTTCCTGGTAAACAAAAATGAAAGAATGATAAAATTTAGGCTAAGCTAACAAAATAATAGGTGCCACATTGCAAAGCAAGGTTGTATAATTCACAGATATAACATATTAAGTAATTGTGCTGTGGTTCTCACACGGAGGGCTAATGTCCATGTATAATCAGTAACAGAATGAAACAGATGATTTCAACAGCATCACTGGAGTATTTGTGGCTTTCTCTCCACCATAGGTAAGGGGAGAAAATATCCACTTTCACCTCAAGCCAAGTGAAAAGGACTTCAAAAGATCTAGAGTTTTATATGTGTCTTCTGAAGTTTGAGGGAGTAAGGAATTGGTCCCTGATATGTGCTTAAGAAACCTAAAAGCAAGAGGCTATGCTCTCAACCTGGGGCTAGGGCAAACACAAAGGAACCAAATAACTCTGGAGAGTAAGTTGTGCTTTGTAATAAAGAACACATGATTTTTCTGGTATAGTCACTCTGGAAAACAGTATGGAAGTTCCTCGAAAAGTTAAAAATAGACTACTCTACTATCCAACAATCACATTACTGGGTATTTATCTGAATAACACAAAAACACTCATTCAAAGGGATACATGCACCCCTATGTTTATAACAGCATTATTTACAGTAGCCAAGATATGAAAGCAACCCAAATGTCCATCAACTGATGAATGGATAAAGACAATTTGGTATATTGGGGCACCTAGGTGGCTCAGTCAGTTAAGTGTCTGACTTCAGCTCAGGTCATGATCTCATGGTTTGTGAGTCTGAGTCCCCATCAGCCTCACTGCTGTTAGCACGGAGCCTGCTACAGATCCTCTGTACCCCTCTCTTTCTGCCCCTCCCCTGCTCTCTCTCTCTCTCTCTCTCAAAAATAAATAAACACTAAAGAAGATATGGCATATATATACACACACAATGGAATATTATTCAGCCATCAAAAAGAATGAAATCTTGCCATTTGCAACAACATGGATGGAGCTAGAGAGTATTATGCTAAATTAAGTCAGTCAGAGAAAGACAATTACCACATGATCTCACTCATATGTGGAATTTAAGAAACAAAAGAAATGAGTAAAGGTGGGGGTGGTGAAAGAGAACAAACCAAGATACAGACTCTAAGCTATGGAGAACAAACTGATGCTTAGAAGGGAGGTGGGTATGAGTATGAGTTAAGCAGGTTTAAAAAGTGCACTTGTGATGAGCACCAAGTGATGTATGGAAGTGTTGAAACACTATATTGTATACTTGAAGGTAATATAACACTGTTGTTAACTATATTGGAATTAAAATGAAAACTTAGGGGTGCCTGGGGCTCATTTAGTTGAGTGTCTGACTCTTGGTTTCAGCTCAGATCATGGTCTCATGGTATGTGAGATTGAGCCTGTGTCTGTCAGTATAGAGCCTACTTAGGATTCCTTCCCCCTGTCTCTTTGATCCTCCCCAGCTCATGCTCTCTGTCTGTCTGTCTCTCTCTGTCTCAATAAATAAATATTTTTCAAATGTTTCATTTGTTTAAAAAACTTGAAAAATTAAAACTTAAAAAAAAACATGATTTTTTTTTTCATATAGTAAGAAAACCCTTAGAAAGGTATCAGCCAGGAGTCAAGAGCTCTGCCTCAGGTAGAGGGGCAAGAAGCTTGACTAAAATTTGGAAACAACAACAGAAAGTTAATAGAGGAATTGCCTACATTATTGTAACTTCATATGGAAGTTCTCAGTAGCAAAATATCTGAGAAAACCACAAGAGCTCCAAAAGGAACTTATTACCATAGAGAAGTTGCCAAACCAGAAGACAAGTCCAGATAAGTAGAATCCTAGTCACCCAAGACTGTATTTCCCCGTAATCCCCTCTTCCCCTGGACCTGAGATTCATATAACTTTAACTTTGGTATGAGAGAGAAAAGGCAGAAGAGGTAATCAATATGGGCGCCTGGCTGCCTCAGTCAGTGGAGCATGCGGCTCTTGATCTCGGGATCATGAGTTTGAGTCCCACATTGGATGTACAGATTACTCAAAAATAAAATCTTTTTTAAAAAAGAGGTAGTCAATAAAAGCAAAAAGGAGCCTAAAACGTGCCACCCTCTTTACCCTTCAGTCACTCATCTAAAAGCAGACTTCAATTGGGAATGATGTTCAGAGAGTTGATTATTTCAATGATAGGGACATTTTATTATTGAAAAAAGATAGCTCTTGTGATTAAAAATGACTGAAACTTCCACAGATAGTGGGCATGAAGGCCAGGAATGGAATGGAAAAGTTGTTTTCCGTTTTACAGATTCATCAAATCATACTCCAATCAAAAACAGTTACACAGGGATAGATTGTGGGAAGCTTTGAAGATCCAGGAGAAAGCAAGACTCATCTTCAAATAGAAATCGGCCTAGGTATAGGTGAAAGTGTATAAGAACTGGTTGGAAGAGTCCCACACTAGTTGCTGTTTCAGTATTGAGCCTGCTCTAAAAATGTGCACTTGCAATCCATTCAGAGGGTTTCAAGTACAGTAAATACAAAATTAAGCATGGGACCAGTGATATACTGTTGATCCTCATCATTCATACATTCTGTATTTTTTAGTTCACCTACTCACTAAAATTTATTTGTAAACCCAAAAGCAATACTCATGGTAGTTTCATGGTGATTCATAGACATGCAGAAAGGCAAAATACCTGAGTCTCCCAACATTCATGACCCCAGCTGAAGTTGAACAAGGCAACATTCTGCTTTATTCAGCTTTCATAATTATAAGAAAGTGCCCTTCTCAAGGTTTACTTAGTGCTGTGTTTTCCACATTTTTGTGCTTTTTGCTGATTTCACAGTGTAAAATGTCACCCAGATAAAGTGCTGAAGTGCTATCTGGTGTTCCTAAGCATAAGAGGGCTGTGATATGCCTTACAGAGAAAATACATGTGTTAGATATGCTTCATTCAGGCATGAGTTATAGTGCTGATGGCCATGAATTCAGTGTTAATGAATCAAAAATATATTTTAAAAAAATGTCTCTACAAGGATCTGACTTAAAAAAAGGACATATATTGATCAGTTCAGGAAAATGTTGTGAGTACAGGCTTTCAAGTACAGAGGCTTACCCATGTATTTCCCCTATGAGCAGTGGTCAGTATTGACAACGACTAACAGAGCATAATTATCGCAGATAACAAGGATCGACTGTATCTACTCAGTATTTATGGAATATATTTGCCTTTGTGTTGTAATGTGAATATGTAGGAAAGGAATCTTGAATGCACTCTGGGCTTACTCGCAGCACTTGAGGAAAAGGAATCTGCTTAAACAAGGAACATTAAATTCTATCAACTGCTTTTGTTCCTGAGCTTCTCTTAATTAAGGAGCTGCTCTTGGTGGAGAAGCCATATTGGAAAGCAATCACAACTTCTCCACCAAGAAAGATTAGGACCCACTCAGAGAATAGCCACCCCTGGGTTGAAGGGAACTTCAGAGTCAGGAGGTTAAGTAAGCTGGGAGATTAACTATAAACCCTCCTAGCTGTGACTTCTTGGAGGACCTTGAGGGTATTACAGTAAATGCCATATTAGAACACACCTGCTGTCTCCATTTGCTCACACAAGCACCATCACACCAGGCCTGAGGAGAGGTCATCAGGAGTCAGTGACTCTCCTCCACCTCTGCAGGCCTCATTTCATGTCAAGGTGGAAAATGGCATCAGAGCTAACATTTCTCTAACCATCCCTTCACAGAATAATGAAGCCCCTTTGGTGACTAATGGCTTAATCCTATTCAAGGAGGACTAAAAGTTTGAAATAACCAACCAAAGTGTTGTAAATATTGACAAATTGAGTGTAACCTAATCACATTTCCAAGGCAATGTCGTAAGATAACTTCCTCTTAATATAGTGTTCTAGAGGATTGAAGAATAAGATGAAACAGCAACAATGCCCAAGAGGTTGGATTTGCACTATCTGGATTTTTCTGAAGTGTGTATTAGGTGTTTTATGAAAAGAATTTTCATAATTTTTGGTTTAATGCAAATAGTATCCTCTAAATATGTCACTTGAAATACAAAATCTATAAATAACTTACCAAACTCAACACCAAAAAACCAAATAATCCAGTGAAGAAATGGGCAAAAGACATGAATAGACACTTCTCCAAGGAAGACATCCAGATGGCCAACCAACACATGAAAAAAGGCTCAACACCACTCATCATCAGGGAAATACAAATAAAAACCACAATGAGATACCACCTCACACCTGTCAGAATGGCTAATGTTAACAACTCAGGCAACAACAGATGTTAGTGAGGATGCAGAGAAAGAGGATCTCTTTTGCACTGCTGGTGGGAATGCAAGTTGGTGTAGCCACTCTGGAAAACAGTATGGAGGTTCCTCAAACAATTAAAAATAGAACTATCCCACGACCCAGCAATTGCACTACTAGATATTTATCCAAGGGATACAGGTATTCTGTTTCAAAGGGGCACATGCACCCCAATGTTCATAGCAGCACTATAAACAATAGCCAAAATATGGAAAGAGCCCAAATGTCCATCAATGGATGAATGGATAAAGAAGATGTGGTCTATGTATATACAATGGAGTATTACCCAGCAATCAAAAAGAATGAAATCTTGCCATTTGCAAGTACGTGGATGGAACTAAAGGGTATTATGCTAAGCTAAATTAGTCAGAGAAAGACAAATATCATAGGACTTCACTCATATGAGGACTTTAAGATACAAAAGAGATGAACATAAGAGAAGGGAAGCAAAAATAATATAAAAACAGGGAGGGGGACAAAACATAAGAGACTCTTAAATACGGAGAACAAACAGAGGGTTACTGGAGGGGTTGTGGGAGGGGGGATGGTCTAAGTGGGTAAGGGGCATTAAGGAATCTACTCTTGAAATCATTGTTGCACTATATGCTAATTAACTTGGATGTAAATTTTAAAAATAAATTAAAAATAAATAAATAAATAAATAAATAAGTCACTTTAATACTCAGAAAGGAAAAAAAAAAGGTTTGTGGCTCTTAATTATATTATGTAATCCATATTAAAGGTACCAAGTGTGAAATTTAGCTAGGATGAAAATTTCAGCTGTGGCTCTGTATTAATTATAAAACAAGGAGTCTCCGACAACAGAGAATACAAAAATGTCTAAGCTGTAACATCATTATGTTTTCATTGTGTCAATTCTGTGACATGCAACAGTTCTGCTTAATACACACTCCCAGTCCAATTTCATAACTAATTACTTAAAATAGATCACATCTTTCTGCTCAAAGTTAGAAAATATATTTGATTTAAAAACTGAAAACAGAACTTTATAAATATTTTGTCTACTTATAAAATGTTTTAAGATACAAATAATTCATGTATAACTATTAAAAAGCAATGTGAAATCCTATTGAAAGCATTTTTGTGGTTTATAAATTGGTTTTTGCACTAGCTTGTGTTCAGGTGGAATTGGCAATGCTATTGATATTTGTATCAATTAATCAACGTGTTTCTTATGCTTTTGAGCATTCTTAACACTAAATAAGCACTTGGTAGGAAGCCATGATTTTTCTTCTCAAGAAGTTTATAATCCTGGTGAAACATAAGAAACATGGAACAGAAGCA